>NC_039263.1:18607085-18907085 GCF_003368295.1 Carassius auratus | reverse complement strand
GAATAAAACATCTTGTTTACTGGCAACATAGTCTGAAACATGAAGTTTTGGCAAGAAATGTCCTCTGAAAAGACAAATGTAAAAGGAAAAAACTGATCACCTAATACACACACACACACACACACACACACACACACAGAGAGAGAGAGAGAGAGAGAGAGAGAGAGAGACCAGCTTGACATTGAATTTGTGCTTTTGTGTCTTATTCTTTCAGATGATGATGATGATGATGATGATGATGATGTTCCTCCGGACAGGATGCCCTCATCTGTACCCTGGACAAAGTCTCTCCTTTCGTCTCTCTCTAACACACACCTGGATCATTGCGATGGGGGGGCGCTGCTGTTCCCATCATTCTCTGTCTGTACCAACACAAATAACCTAACAAGGTCAGCCAAAACACTCGTACTCCATTACTCCGCTGGCTCACTGTGTGCCGGAGCTCCTGCCACTGCTGCATCACATTTGTGTATCGACAGTCGCTAATAACAGTATGGGAATTCTCATAAACTCCCACTGACACCAGCAAGGAGAGCAATCCTTAAATCCTCTTGTTAGATTTTGCATCAGTGAGACCCTTATCTTCACTGCTTTGCATAATTTGAAACTTAATTTGAATAACGCAGTAATTGGTAGTCGTGAAGGTACAACAGGAAAATGATAATTTAAATTGGCACAGCATCTGTTTCAGCAAATGTCTAGGAGAAACATGAATATATCTGATGGAATTATTCAAGAATGCAAGAAATTTGAAAAAATGGCCTAACCTTTCTGTGTATATCTATCAAATTGTATATCTTTGTTGCCCAGAATTTAGCCTGGAATATTCCTGCAAGTAATGCCTCTGCCAATTAAACATGTATATGTGAGAGACTAACATATAGATTTAGTATGGAGAGAAAATGAAACACTGATTAAGTCTGGTGTAGCAATGTAGGTCAACTTACATTGCTTTAGACTCAACATTACACAGCCCCTGCCAGTAATGAAAAGGCAATGGTGCAAATGAAAAGCCAATGATGCAAAAGAAATTATTATTTTTTAGCACATCCATTTACAGTAAAGTAATTGATTTTCGTGACAGGAAAAGTCACACGTATCATCCTCCAGATGACACCACTGTGAGGAGGCAGTGGTGTGGATTTATTTAGAAACCCAGGATGTACACATCATTAAACAGATGATTACAGCGCAGATCCCCCGGATACCTTTTGAGTCATATGCACACACCCCCAGACTCTCCACATCTCCTCTGAAACCTGTCACTACAGACCATCCTTAGTCACAAAGTAACGACGACAACGGAAGGACCACAGATTTTAACAACATTACTACATGGCTTTGCAAACATTTTAATGAGCAATTACAACACTGTTGTTATTTAGGGCTTACAGCTGTTCGCTTCTAGTTATTTAGGATCTTATTAACAGTAATAGTTCATCCCAAAATAAAATGTTTATCAACGTCAACTACCTACACTGTATTATTCTCTCTTCTCCATGAAACGCAAAGGTCAGGCAGAATGTCCGAGCTTCTCTGGTCCGTTCAGTTTACAACTGAATGATGATGAGTACTGTTCAACTCCTAAAATAAATAAATAAATAAGTCAAATGCAAGTTATTCACTAAAATCTAAATCTCTTTGCTACAGCTGTGAAATCTCATTCCCTTGCTAATATTTTAACAAACACATAACAATGGCCAAACATTCAGAAAATGCACAGCTCAACATGGGCAAGCAATTACTTGCATTTTTTTGAAAAAGAAAATATGAAAAAAAGAATTGTAGCAAGCAAGCCGTGTGGAGAACAAAAACAAAGAACCTTCCAGACAGCAGTACAATGTCTACGTCAGAGAAGGTCAAACTCTCACATTCACTAAACTCCACCAGAGTGATTCAGACTGACAAATTGACAAAAGGCGAAGCACGCAAAAGCACACATACACCTGCGCACAAACCCCAGCGCTATCGTCAGGATTTTGCTACACTTATGGGGATTTTCAGTACAGCTCAGCACAGCTAAATGACAATCTAAATCTCAACTAAACTGCCACTATCATTCTCCACGGTCACAGTGGTACACTTCATGGTACACTCAATGTATGAATGTACATGTATAATGTCTCAGTAAAATGAAGTTATCTTTCCAACTAAAAAACTCAGAGATTTGGTATTTTGTGTCTATTACAATGACATCCCAAAAAAGAGACCTACTGTATATGTCAATATGTGACCCTGGACCACAAAACCAGTCTTTAATCGCTGGGGTATATTTTTAGCAATAGCCAAAAAAAAAAACCAACAAAAAAAAACCTTGTATGGGTCAAAATTATTGATTTTTCAATAATTTAAATAATAATTGTTTTGTGGTCCAGTGTCACATATAGTTTATGGCACTAGGTCTACAAGTGCATCAATTTGAAGCTGAATGTGCTCTATAATGGAGACTATGAGCCCTGATCTAACCCATCGACTGATACTGTAAATCAATCTTTCTTTATCAATTCTCAGTGAGTAGACACAGATGCACAGATCAGATTCTACCTAAAGAAAAAAACGTGTTTGTGACATTAAATAACAGACCTGCCAAGCTAAAGTCTAACAAGCTTACTTTAGAGATGGCCATGAGAAGTGACAGCAATATTGAAAACAAACATTGCATGACTTTTGAAGCTTTCACTCCAAATACAATCCATAATCATACATAATGTAACAAACAGTACCTTGTTTTCTCCGATTAGTTATAGTATCAGTACCCTGCAGTCGTAATTCATCAGACAGCAATTTACATCAACATTGGCCCTGTTTCAAATGGCACTCGCTGCCCTCAAAGTCGCATAGTCCCTCCTTGACAATTAGACAAAGACTGTTGGGTAACAAGGTTTGAACTAGTGCATGATCAGAGAAAGGGTGCATTAAGGGCACATAGTGCATCCTTCTGAACCCTAAAATCAAAGATGGGAAATCCTACAGTCTTGAGGACAAGACAGCAACCTTCAAGACAACATGCAACACTTTCCCTTAACAATGTTCACTTTCTTTCAAAATGATTGTCTGCATTTTTCTTTCAAAAACAGAATGGAAGAGAATACAGTCTTTAATCCTGACATGCCATCTTAAAATGGGATTTACAGTTTAAAAAGAGGACAAAATGACTAAATGCCCACAGTTCATCATGCCAAAGCCCCAAAGGTCAAACATTACCGAACATGTCCAGCATGTGTTATTCTCCACAAGTGTTCTGAAAAAATCCAGCAATGTCATCAGTGCTGCAGCACCGGGACAGGCAACATTAGTGCCGGCCGGATTATCCTGAAAGAGTGAGGGAGCCCTCACACCGTACGTGAGTCTCATGCCTATCAGCTCCTTGTTTCACCTTGGCACATACCGCAGTAGCTAAGCACTATAGTAGGGTGACGAACAGTGCCATGATTGTGTGTGTGATTCCCGTGTGAATATTCACACAGTCCGCCGCCTGTATCTCACCCTGACATGAGGCTCTAGAAGAATGATGCATGTTGCAGGGTGATTATTGCTTTACACTCGCTCACCCCTGCCTGCTGTTGGCTGTGACCACGTGACCAGATTCCTGGCATGGAGGGAGAGAGATGGGAAGGAACAGCTGGGAGGGAGAGAGGGAACAATAGAACAGAGGAAGGGAGAGGGGGATACATTAAGGTATGTGGAGACAGATGGAGAGGGGTACAGGTAAGATGCTCAATACTAATGCATACAGTTTTATGAATTATGCATTCTCTGCTGTAATAATTATATGAAAATCCAGTTAAACAATAATGGGACTACTCACCAACTGTTTCATATTCATAAATACTGCATGCAAAAGTGGCAAGAGCTTTTAAGGGTAACAGGCACTTCACATTAAGGTCTTCAGGATTACTAGAATCTTCCAGACAGGGGATTTGGAGCTACATTGATTAAATGCATCAGCTCATTATTTAAGACTCCAAGACCTGGAATGGGCTGTCAAAGGAGCCATTCGAAATGTGCAGTGTTAGGGGTACTCCAGGAACAAGTTTGGAACTAGAGCAGAGGCAGACAACTTTTCATCTGGTAGGCTACCGTCCTGTAGAGTTTACATACAACCCTAATTAAACAGAACTGAACCTGCTGACTGGAGTCTTCGGGATCTTTCAGGCAGGTGTTGGGGCAGATTGGAGAAGGTTTGGACATCCCTCCTCTGCAGTCTCTAGAGAATGTAGGCTGTTCTGGAGTTTGACTTGCCTGTCCTTTAGTGTTTACTATGCCTCTATATCTCATCTCCAGTCACTCTCTGCCTCATCTCTTGTTTTACAGTTCCCCTTCAGAGATTTGAAATGGGCTGGCACTCATTTGTCTAAATGTGACTTGTGAGGTGAGGCAGGGCCGGAAGATGAGCATGCTGACTCTGCCAAGCCCTGGGAGTGAATGAAAGCCTGGCAGCTCTTCCGTATGCTGACAGATGAATTATTGAGCTATGTTTTCCCAAACTAGAAGCCTTGGTGTGCTCTTACAGGCTGGAGGGGACAGGGAGAAAGGAAAAACATGCCTCGGAGCAAACAACTGGATTCACTGTAATACCTTTACTAATGATGTCATCAAGGCTTTGTCTTGCTTAGTATATGCTTCTTCCACACATACAATGGCCCCAGAAAGTATCTGGACACTTAAAGGGATAGTTCACCCAAAAATGAAAATTCTGTTATTAATATCTCATGTTGTTTCCAAACCTATAAGACATTCACCTTCAGAACACAAATTAAGATATTTTTTTAATGAAGTCTGAGAGCTTTCTGACCGTTTCCTTTGCATGCAAAAAGTATTCTCGTAGCTTTATGAAATTATGGTTGAACCACTGATATCACATTAAATATTTTATCAAAGTACTTACTATCTTACTAGGTCTTGAACATTTGCTGTTGTTTATGGAGATTCAGAAAGCTCTCGGATTTCGTCAAAAAGTATCTCAATTTGCGTTCTGTTTGGGTGAACTATCCCTTTAAAGCACCCTTAAAAATATATAAATGTCATTGCATTGCACACCCAGAAAGTTTGACAAACAGATATGCTATTTTTAAATAAATCCTATTTGGTTTGATATCTTGTTATGTAATGCTGTGACATTAATTACTTTTAAAGAACAACATGAGCATCCAGATGCTTTTTAGGTCCAATCTATGTGGGTATTACAGACACTAACTTGCATAACTACAGACATCTAGGTAAGTGAACAAGTCTTTGTAGCGTTCCTGCTCATGCATGAAATACACAAGCTTTGATGCACACAAAGCCATTTGGGATCACAGTGTTCTTTTCATGTCCAGTTGTGTGGGTGTCTGTACTGTATGTGCAGAGAGGACTGCTCTGGTATTAAGAAATGTAGGTTGTGCTCATGTCCCTAGCAGTCTACTGAGAAAAAAACGTTGTGCATCCATGGTGACCCATATCCATGCTAGGACACCAGAGCAAGCAAAAGTACAAGACATTGACAAAAACCATGATAGCCATGAGTACATCTGAACTCATGACTCATTTCTCAAAAGTTTTGTTGTACAAAAGTTTGCAGGTTAAAGCTCCAGAAGGAGAGATTCATAATGCCATTGAGCAAGAGATTTAAAGTTGCCCCTGTTGTATTTTGCTTAGGATAAATCAATGGCTAAATATGATTTTGGATAGTGCTTTTCTACATGTCATAAAACATGAAGAGCAATGGCAACAACATAAGTTCTGCACAGCGATTTTTGCATATGCAAAAAAAATTAACAAGTAATAAAATCCGACAACACCATTTGTACTGATCAACACATGCACAGATGCAGTAGCCCTAATGATCAAGTAGACACAAAGAAGTGCAGTCAATTTAAAATGTTCAAGAACAACATGTCTAGTCGGTGACAGAACAACCTCACACATTGATTTTATCTATCTGTCATGAGGGCCTCAGGCTCCTGATGTCACGGCTCTTCAATAAACTGGAGCAAGAGATGCATCCTCAGTGCAAACCCAGAGCAGCAGTGGATTGGTGGTAATAAATTGCTGCCTCTCTCTGAAGTTCAGACATGGCGCATACACTTCAGTACGCCACAGGGAGATTGAAAGAGAAAGATCTGGCCACCGCAGAGTTGGGAAGACAAAATGTGATGGTGTGATGAAAACAACCTCAACCACTAGAGAAACCAAGACAGTGGAAACAATAAACAGTAGTATATATGAACAATGTATATTAATAGAGCAAAAATCAGCCACTTTGCTATGTTTTTAAAATCTCTACATAAATGAGTGTAAATATAAAACAAGCTGACCACTAGCAGCCCTCAGGGCAGACATCATGGGACTGACTTTCATATTTGAACTGCCATTCGGACGAAACCTTGGGAAGATAAAATGATAAAGAAAAAAAAATGGATCTGGAGAAAATACTGGAGAAAAATGAGGCCCCATTCTAACCTTTAATGTTCATATCTGTAAGAGAAGGGGGATACAAAGACATGCGCTCGAATGGCTCATGGGACCATGATCTTGCCTGTCTTAGTGTTGTATGGTACACTCAATCTCTAATTTCTTCATCTTCTTCTGTTTGGGGAATAACTGTGTCTATCCTACTTTCACTTTATTAATTAACCAAAACTGGAGGGATGTATAAGTCATCATAACAGAACAGATATTTCTTGTACTTTATAGTTTACAGTTAAACATCAAACTATTATTTCAGAAGATACTGAAAAGATTTGGTTTAATATGAGGCATTACAGTGGGATTCCTAGAGAAAAGTTTTGTAGTTTGTATTTTTTTTTTATCGAATACACAATTTTAAAAAGCATAATATATTATCAGTACAGCAACATTTCAGTGAAAAGTATATTTAAAAAGATTAATATAGTTATTTGATTAGTACATAAACAATCCCTAATACTATTCATATTATACCATTCATATAAGGATATTCTTGATCTAGGCACAAATAAATAAGTATAAAAGTCCATCCAAAAGTCTGAGACACTATAGAAAATGATTCAAGTTTGTAATTTTTCTATTACTATTTCTATTATCACCATAATAACACCTGAGTGAAAAACTGAATTAAAAAAGACATTAATATTATTATTTGTTTAGCAACCAAGAAATAAAGAATCTTGTGGTGAATACAAAATTCTTAATTTTAATTTTGTTTTATTTATTTTTTATTCGAAACAACAAATCTTGCTATATTAGCATTGTGAATAAGAAAGAAAGAAAGAAGAAAAGAAAGCTGGATCAGATGCACCCACTACAGTACAATGTAAATACATAAATGGAATGTTTGCAAACTTGAGATGTCTTAAGAATCTTTCATGAAATTATTCTAGTAACCTGCATCTTTCAATTTTGTAGTATTTTATTTGGATAAAAGTGCCAGTTATGAATGCAACAGTTTGGGGAATGACTGATTTATAAATGAGAGTGAGAGCAATAAAGAGAGGTAGCAAAATTGCAAGGAAAAGATATCAGCAACAATTTCAGAATATTACCCAATGTGTAGCCAAAATGTGTTTACTCGCATAATAATAAATCACTCATGATCACATCTGTCACAACTCCTCCTTCACTCTTTCTTCCACAACGCAGCCGTGGAGAACATGAACAAGCTAGACAGATGAATAATGATGTTAACGTAATGCAAATGACAAATCAAATGAATGCATATACACCTGTGCCAGAATTGAACTTCGCACCTCAGACAGAAACAACAGGCAATTTTATAATGAACACTTTATAGCGTAATAAAATAATCAGGTCCGAAATGTTATGAAATGTGTGCTTACGATGAAGTCGGCACCATTTTTATCTAAGAAAATATCTGGTATGGTATTTTTGTGATTAAAAATAGCAGTTAGTCTTTTTAAAGTATCTCACATGGTGTGTTGTGAGTCTGACTGCATGCGTGGCCACGTGTAGTGGATCTTTTTTTAGAAGCTGTATGCGCAGGGTGACGCACTCTCACAAGGGGTGAGTTCCCACCTTTCACAGCCCACAAAAATAGTCCCAAACCTGTAAAAATAGAGCAACTGCCTGATTTAATCTGCAGACGCACATCGACCTGCCAATGCTCCAACCTTTCGAGTGAGATCAATCAACTCTCTCCCTCCCTGCGCCTCCGCTATGAAGGGCCATACAAGCCATACAGTAATTCATTCTGGCACTCTCACACACATACATTCTCCTTACACATACATACATTTTTTTTTGCTTTCACACACATGCATTCTCCTTCTACATACATATATTTCTACCTTTTTTGGTATCCATTACTTCCTGTTTAAGCAGGAAGTCACTCTCAGACCAGGAAATACATGTGCAAGACTTCACAATTTTACAATGATGCTATTCAAAGTCATCCTTTTTTCTTTTCAAGTACGTATTTTAAGTTTTTTTCAGTGCTTACACTCCTTGTAAAGGGTGTCAGTGATTGTCAAAGACCATTTTGAAAGCAGAGGAAACCTTTGCAGGTGTTTTGTGTTGATTAGTGTAATGGAGGCCAGTGAGTAGGTTCGATGCAGGTAAAACCTCACTCCCCGATCTCAAGAGACATGCTAGTGACTGCAGTCACTTAGCCTCTTTGTTAGTGCGTCCGCCTCCCATCCTGGAGACCTGGGTTCGAGCCTCTGCTCTAGTTCTAGTGTGGCCCTAAATTGCCCTAAAGTGGGAGGCTGCCTAATGTGGAACACTTGAGGATTCGTGTTTGTAGCTCCCCTGTTAACACATGAATGCCAGTGACTCTGGGTTAAATCTGGGTTACCAAAGCTGGGGATACATGGTTTTCAAAATGGTATTAGTTGTGGATTTAATGTTTTGGTTACACACTGCAATATGTCACATAAATCTGAAATGCACAAATTTTCCCACACTAGGGTAATTCACCCTACTCCCACCCCTGTGTGTGGGAGTAGAAAGGTATATGTCTAAGGAGAATGTAAGTGTGTGAAAGCAAGAATATATATGTGAAAGCAGAATGTAAGTAAGTACGTGAGAGTGCCAGAATGAATTATATCTTGTACAGCCCCTCATACTCCCCTGGACACACACACACATATATACACACATACAGTCTAGACTAAACACTCAGAAGAGAGCAGCAGAGATAAACACAGACAGAGAGAGCGCGATAAAGAGCAAAACTCAAAGTCCCTGCTTTAAAAGATCAGTGATGTCCCAAGGTTCTAAAAGATTTATGAAAATACCATAATTTTTTTATTAAATAAGTTTCTGCAGCTGTTTTTGGCATGTCTTACATCTACATATTTTTAATCACATATTTTTACTACAATTAAATTGTCTTTTATTTGTATGCTTTACAGTTTAATTTGTTTAAGTTTTAGTCATTCTGATATGTGCTTTTGCCAGTTTATTAGTTTTTTATTATTTCTATGTAGCTTTAATTTTTTTTTTATATTGTCATTATTACTATAATTACTACTACTATTACAGTTTTTGTATTTTACTACTTTAACTTGAACCAATGCAACATTTCAACATTTTAACATTTAAGCTTCAGTTTAGATTTTTCATATTAAAGTTTAGTTTAGTTAAGCTTTATAGTTACTAAAAATGGTCGTTTTTTTATTTAGGTAACATGACAACACTGTCTATAAGTCATTCTTGAAACATAAGAACCATTTTCTGTGTAAATCATTTGTCAAGCTATTCTTATGCAAATTCAGTGCACATTTTTAAGCAAGAATGGTTTTACAAACAGTTTCCAGAGACAGCTCGTGTTTTGTGAGAGAGGCCCAATGGGTGTATGCAACTTAGATACACACACGTCTGCAGCAATTTTCTGTCCACTTGAAGCTTTCTCCACATCAGTGTCAACACTGGGGAGTAAGGAGACGCATTATCCTTTCTTTAATTTAATTATAATTTCCCTCATTTATCACAGCTTGAAGCTTCGACAGGATTGGACATGTTCTCTTCAAACTGAGAGCACTCGAGAAGGACTAGGGCAGAGTTTGCCACTCTTAAAACCAAAGGTCATGTGACACCAACACTTATCCACTAGTCTGCAAATTAGTAGACCGAACAGAATATTGTGGCTCTGTTGGATGATGTAAACTACAAGTCACATACATGCATGAATACATACAATATTATATTCCAATTTTTGAAGACTTACCTTCTGAAATGATTGTAACTCTACAGAGCAGGTCACTTGTTCAAGGTCTTTAATTTGTCCCTAGAGCACAGTAAACAAGGAACACAAACAACCAAAAGCCACTGAATCAGAAAATACATTACCAATGTCCTGAAAGCAAAACCAGCAGCTCTAACAAAATTAAAACTCGAGGTCAATAATAAATTGAGATAATTCAGGAAATCAAGCATAGTAAGGGAATAGGTCACATGAGAAAAAGCCATGCAGGCAAGAAGATGGTGATTCTATAAAACAATTCATCTTAAAGAAAACTATTTATCCTCATACAACGGGTTGCCAATGTCACTGGTGGGGATGCTCAGACAAACAATTGTTTAATATGACAGAACTGTGTCAGATTTGACTAACGTGTCTCTTCGTACTGAGCAGCATCCATTGATCCAGCAGATGTTAACACGAATATCTGAGCGATAGGCTGTTGCTGAGAGAAAGAAAATTGGATGTGAAAAGAGGAAAGGATTCAGGTCAAGGCGTTTTACATTCCCTAGTCTGTTTACTTTTGATAGGGGTTATGAGTCGAGGTTTAAACACATTTGTGTGCATGCATTCATGCAAATGTAAACAAACACTGGTACATCTTGTTGATGAATATTTATCAGAATGAAACCTAGAGACATGAGAGGAAACAAGGGCTGCTGAGCAAAAACCGGCACAAACACACAAAATAAAGTCAGACGTTTCATTACCCGCTTCAAGCAAACTGTGAATTGCTTCAAGTTAGCCCTAAAACGAACAAAAAAGAAATTACTTTGAAATTGCAGCAAGAACACTGACGGAAATTGATTTAGACATCTCCACTCATGTCAAAGCTTTAAATGAAAACATCTAATGATGCATTGGCTCCAAAATCAAATGAGTTCACTGATAATCCTGAAGCCACGTGGAAAAAAAATTGCTCCACATTTTCACCTAAATTGCTCTTTTAGCCTATGGAAATTATTTTCTCAATGAGCGTGCTTGGGGGATAATATACTAACACCAGTAGATCTTCTGTCCTATGGTTCACCATCTAAGCATGGTTAATGTTCCTCTCTGTGCTCCTAAATTCATCAAGGTGCCAAGTTCAAAACATGTTAAATTCTATGTGACAGATAGTGTCGATTGTGATGTAAAAAAATGTTTGATTCAGCCACACAGTTGGTAATAACAAACAAAAAATGCATTTATAATAAAGGATGGCCAAGCAAGACAAAAATCTTAAAGGCCGAAATTTGAAGGTTGTACATATAAAGCATTTATCTATTTTTCTTGAAAAAAAAAAGAAAGTTCAATTTAGTAAGAAATTAATACTTTTATTCAGCAAGGATGCAGAAAATTTAACAAAAGTGAAAGTAAAATGCTTTTAGAAAGTTAAAGAAATCGGTGTTCTTGTGAATTTTCTGTTGAGCAAGGAATATAAAAAAAAAAGAACAAAAGAAAAAGAAGCACAATGGCTTGTTTGTATTAAATAAATGCATAAAACCAAACTAAATAGTTTTGCGTAAATGGGCTGTGCAGTGAGCTCAGTGGAAACTCATTACCTGGGGAAATAAAAGGTCATTAGTTAACACAGAAAAATCTGTTCCCCTCTCAGAAACCGTGGACAGTTATTGCACGTGCTCTTTTCACATTGCCTACTCAAAGTCATCAGACACTACAGGGTTTTGTTTGTTTCTAAGAGTTTGTGCTCCCATGTGGTCTGCTGTTCCTAGCGTAGGTGTGTGAGTGTACATGTGCGTCAGAGCAGGAGGGAGATCCAACTTCTACAGTGCAGTGACCCATTTACCTGTTGTAAACTAAATTGCTTTTTAAAGCCAGAAGATGAATAGGGACTGAGAGAACAGGAGAGTGAGAGAGAGAGAGAGCATCAGACAGTAACGCCATGCCAGAGTGGCAGAAAGAAAATTACAGTTAAATGTACTGCAAAGTGTTACATTTGTCCGCTTGTGCGAAATCGTTTTTTTTCTGAAAGTGCCAAAAATTGCAACACTGTTCTCCGTCTCATACATTTTTTTGCTTTAATCTACACCAAATACTCTCTCGATCCATCCAAACCTGTTGAAACTCCCACTTAGATCAACCAGTATGATGATTCACACTCATACAAGTGGAATAGTTCAAGAAAAATCTGTCAGTATTCACCCACCCTCGTCAATCCAGATTTTTTTTTGCTTCTGTGGAACACAAAAGTGAATTTCTGAAGAATATCCAGGCCACTGTTTTCAATACACAGTAAGTGAATAAAGACTGGGCCTGTCGAGCTTCGAAAAGACACAAAAGAACCCCAAAAATTTCAATAAAGTCATTTTTATGTCTTCTGAAGCCATGCGACAGACTGAAATTTAAGTTTTTATTCCTTAAAAGTCTGTTTTGACTGAATCAACTCAAAACAAGGTCAGTTCAACTTGTGACCGAATCATTCAGATTGATTTCCCTGCGTTCCATTCGGAAGGGCTCATGCCTATGCCCTATAATACCTACAAAGCGTTTACCCTCTGTAGTGAGATCTTCGAAGGGTTGAAGGCTGTAGGGGACCAAACAATGGTTTCTTGAAGTCAAAGAATCTGCACAAAGAACCATGGTGTCCTAACTGTCCAGCAGTTGTGCCCTTCAAAATCCTTAAAGGGTTAGTTCACACCAAAATGAAAATTCTGTCATTAATAACTCACTGTCATGTCGTTCCAAACCCGTAAATCCTTCGTGCATCTTCAGAACTCAAATTAAGATGTTTTGGAAGAAATCTGAGAGCTCTCTGACCCGCCATAGACAGCAATGCAACTGTAATGTTCCCAAATCCAAAAACATAGTAAGGACATCGTTAAAACAAAAAATTTAGCGAAGCTATAAGAATACTATTTGAGGGCAAAGACAACAAAAAAATAACAATTAATTGAACAATTCGTTAGGGTTAGTTCACCGAAAAATGAAAATTATGTCAATAATAACTCACCTTCGGAACACAGTTTAAGATATTTTAGATTTAGTCCGAGAGCTCTCAATCCCTCCATTGAAAATGTATGTACAGTATACTGTCCATGTCCAGGAAGGTAATAGAAACATCAACAAAGTAGTCCATGTGACATCAGAGGGTCAGTTAGAATTTGTTGAAGCATCGAAAATACATTTTGGTCCAAAAAAAAAAAAATTACAACTTTATTCAGCATTGTCTTCTCTTCCTGGTCTGTTGTGAGCATGTTCACGGCGCTGCTGACGTGTTTTCTGGTGCGTCCAATAACAAAGATAAGCGTCAGGAGCGTCTTACGTCAACTGTCACAGCAGTAGCACTCACGACAGACAATCCTGAGAGAAGACAATCCTGAATAAAGTCGAAGTTTTTGTTATTTTTAGACCAAAATTTATTTTCAAATTCTAACTGACCCTCTTCTTAAACTGTGTTCGGAAGATGAACGGAGGACTTACGGGTTTGGAACGACATGAAGGTGAGTTATTAATGACGTCATTTTCATTTTTCGGTTTTGGAGTTCTCAGATTTCATCAAAAATCTTAATTTGTGTTGGAAAATGAGGCATAATTAATGACAGAATTTTCATTTTGGGGTGAAGTAACCTTTTAATTTAATAGTGGCCAGTTTTGAGAACTTCGCTTTGGAATGACCCTTCAATATGGCGGTCATGATTTTTTCACTCCGAAGTGTCTTTCGGAGGGTGATATATCCCATTTGGATTCCATCGTTTGTGATCTAGATGATCCGATTCATTGGAAGGATTTGATTCAGATGAACTTTCAAGACATCACTGCTTCTCTTATGAACACTGAAAAGAGAACTAGGCGGTTATGAAGAATAATGAGTTGAATATAAGTCTGTTCCTCAAACAAAACCATCAGAAGCTTCACTTTTATAATACGTTTATGGCGCTTCTTTGCCATTTGAGAACTTGACAGACTTCATTCACTTTCATTATATTCAACAGAGTGGCCTGGATTCACCTTTTTTTTCCACAGAACAACAGGTTTGGAAAATCTGACAAAATTTCCATTTTTAGGTGAGTATTCCTTTAACCGCTCACTTTCTCAGAGACTATGACCCATATTTCTCCTCACAAACTCATTAATTAGTGGTGACGTTTGTGCCTATTCTTGGGGGAGAACGAGACAATGAATTAACAAGACTGGCAAAATATAAGTTTGCTTCAGCAGAGCAGAAAGGTCACGGCGGTGCCTCGTTCGTCATTCTGACAGGAGCTAAACATTAAACAACAGAGTAAATAACCATCCTTTACCAGCTCCTAATCACAACATGAGGAAGTCATGGCGTCGAGGAGGGCAGGCTGCGACACGACGCCACCTAGTGAAAGATACAGGAAGTGACCAGAACTGCAGTTTTGCAGAGTCATTTTTGCAGTGTCTCTAATGGACGACAAACACAGTGAATCACAATCTGATTACATTAGACGGGTCAATAACATTTTAGAGCTAATTTAATAATAATATACTACATTAACAATAATAATATGAATTATTTCATAATATATCAGTGAGAATTAGATATGCCTTTCCTGAAATAAAATATCAGTATTTCCCATGCAAAAATATAAACGATTAGCTTTGTGCAAAAAAATAATAATAATAAAAAAAAATAATAATAATAATAATAATAATATTATATATATATATATATATATATATATATATATATATATATATATATATATATATATATATATATATGCAAAAAAGTAGAATTCTTGCAAATATTTGGTTAGATTTTTGAAGGGCTGAGCATTCTAATGCTGGGAGTCAGTGTGTGATTTTCAAAATACAATCTTGAATTTTCTTTTTTTTTTAAAGTCTAACTTTAAATAATAAAAAGTATAACAAAACAGGCTGAAATTACACAAACTACATTACCTATACACACATACTATACATTAAGTGGTTCAGGCTGAATTAATTGCAGAAAATTGTAGAGAAAAAAAAAAGAGCAGAGAAAATCTCGCAAAGTATGCAGTATAAAATAAAAATACACAAAGGTGAATAAAAAAAATAACCTTTTTTCCATACACTTTAGAATGCATAACTATCACACTGTCATTGGCAGTGCACTAAACTTTCCCAGAGTTTTGACAGTTTAAACAAAGACCAGCTTTAATGGCTTCTCTCCTACATCCAGACACATTCCTCACCTTTCAACCAAACTGTGCCAACTCTCATTATCTTTTAGCACTTCTGCAGACTCCCAATATCTGTCCAGCCAGGGCAACAGACACATAGCCTTTTGGATTTTTAAAGGGCCCTGTAATCAGAAGAATTTTGTCTTTAGATCACTTAGTGCAACATAAATAATGTGCATTTGAGAGCATTTATCATATATTAAACAATACATAAAATATGGCTGAGAGCAGATGAATATTTTAGCATGCATTCACATGTAAAGCTAGAACAAGCTAAATTGATTCACCAAAAACAAATCTGCAGTGGGTGTTTGACTCATTCATTAATCAATTAATTATTTTCATGCTGTTCTGGGAAACACAGGACATCTATTATAATATGCCATTTGTCTACAGCATACCTGGTGAGAAGTGGACCACGGGTGACAAAGATACATATTATCTGAAAAGACTAAATGAATCATACCATCTTTAAACAACACAATGAGAATCCAGAAATCATTTCTCTATGACAACGACGAGGTGAAGATGCAGGAGACGCAGGTGATTCTGAACTAGAAAACAGGAACAAAGAAAAGAAGGAGATGCAAGGCAATAAAACATGGCTTTAACGTCTAATTAATCTATTTAAAGCTCATCCAATCATCCTCTTATAATCACCAAAGTTGCATTTATTTGATGCAAAACAACAACAACAAAATCCACAATATTGTGAAATACTTAATCTATAAATGACTATTTTATATTTTAAAATGTCATTTATTCATGTGTTAAAGCAGCGTATTACAAAATTAAAGCAACATAAAAAAAGTTCTGTTACTAAAATTTGTATAAACTATAAAACCTTATGAACTAAACCTAAAACCTAGTGCAGCTGCACACCTCGGTACATGTGATGCATAAGACGTTCGTTCATCATGTGTGATTATCTCCTAGTTCTCACTTCACAAAACTCATTTGGAAGTGTTTTGTCTTCATTACATGTCTGAGTGCATTAAATCTCACGTGCAGCGGCCTGCTGAGGCTGTTTTGCTCATAGTTGGCACAGAGCAGTGATTGAATATGGCAGCGTCTCCATTAGGCAGAAAAACCATAGACTTACAGCCGAATCCCATAATTCATCCTCATAATTACCACTGGCGCCGGGCACATATGGCTCCTGGAGTGCAGCGTACAGCGACGAGTAAATGTGAGCCGTCCTGCATTATACAACAAATATGCAAAAAAACCTAATATTTCAAAAGCTTCAACGGCCTTTAAACACTAGAACTCATAAGACAAAGACAAAATGCAGTTTATTATGAATCATCATATTAAGACGTGTGACACTAGATTCTCCCATCATACGAAAACAACTGTATTTTCTCATTTGGTTCCTAAGATGCCCATACTTAGGTTTCTTTAACTTTGGGAACAAACTGACCCTAAACAATCAACGCTGACAATATAAGTGCTTTCTTTTGTTACGACAGATTTAAATGACAATATTGGCACACAACATTACAATGGTTCCAGAAGACTGGCGTTACCACAGATCTCCAAATTAATGTCAGTCATAGCGGCAGAATCAAAACTCAGACAATACCTTACATATACATAATAATCAATACTGGCATTGTGGTTAGACTGTTAATATATTATTGAACAATTATCAAACTCCCATTGTTTTATATGGATAGTATTAAGGTTAAAAGAGGCACTATAGGTATCATAAGGCAATTTTTCAAAACAAAAAATATAAAAAATATTGCATTGATAGGCTTGCTTTTCTGATGTGTTTTGTTTGATTAAATGAGGTGTGATTAACTCATCAGACACATTCAGTATGATATACGACACTGGTCACTCGATCACTCAACTGTCCACTGATCATGAGCTAAGAGTCTCTGTCCTGCATGAAACAGCCAAGCTGTGGGACAAATCGACTTGCCAAACAGTCTTTCAGGGTTTAAATGAAACAAAACTTCAACATCAGTCATCTGAGCTTATAAATAGAGGATTCACATTCAATATCACTAAATCCAAATCATTATTTTGCTCTGTTCTGCTACTTTCATTGACAGAAGAAAAAAATCAACTGACCATGCAATCCAATCTGTTTGTAAAGACAATGTTTTAGGTGATCATCTCAATCACTGAATTTCCTCCTCTACTGAGTAACCGGTAACTCAAGACAGAGTAAAGATAACACATGGCAATTGAAAGAGTTCAAAATCAGCATGAAACTTCACAGACTCCGGGATCGTCTTGAGTTTTCTGCTCAGATGCAAGGTCAGTTTTATTTGCCATGCTACCCAGCATGTCCATCTTAAACTTGCAGTGCAATAGATGTTTTCTTTGGATTTTTGTATGAGATGGGGAAAAAGGCTTGTGTAAATAGACAAAATCACAGGAGTGTCAGTGTTTGTTCACTGCCATGCTGATATCTGCGTCAGTGGTCTGGGTGGAGGGGTTTCAATCCTTGGTTTTTCGGTTGTGGAGGGTCGGAGGACTGTTGGGACTGGAGGTTTGTAGTGTTTTGGAGGACACAGGCCCTAGGATCTCCACGTCAGAACGCACACGCTGCCTTCGAGACCTCTCGAATTCTTCATCCTGGGTATAAGCATCAATCAATCAGAATAGTTTTAAGATTTTATAGGACTAAGATTTTTTCTACTTTTTCTCATTTGATTTAGACCTTTCAAAAGTTTGAGGTCAGTACAATTAATTGTTTTTAAAAAGAAGTTTTTATGCTCAGCAAGGCTGCATTTAATTGATCAAAATACAGTGAAACAGTAATAGTAAAATATTATTACAAATTAAATAAATTTGGTAATTTTTTTGGTTATTTCTGTGACATTAGCCATTATTCTAGTCTTCAGAGTCACATGATCCATGAGAAATCATTCCAATATGCTGATCTGGTGCTTGAAACATGTCTTATTATCCATGCTGAAAACAGTCGGGCTGCTTAAATATCAAGCATTTTTTAAGGATTCTTTGATGAATAGAAAAACTGGTTTACAACAGAAATCTTCCATGACATTATATATGTTTTTACTGTCCCTTTCCATAAAAGTATTATAAAATAAAATAAAACAAAATATTACTGACCCCAAACAAGTCATTTAGAAATCGTCAATGTGATGCACACATTAAAATAAGTTCTCCATGTCGACATTTCAATGTCTGAGAGCTATGGGTGTTCTACTGTAACTTCAGAGTGAAAGTGGAAGATTTTCTAAATAAATGATTTAGGAAACCATTAACCACTAACATTAAAAGTGGATCTAAAAGAAATAAAATTATAAAAATGTATGATTAGATGCGTCAAATAATGGTAAACAACAGCTACTGGAATCAGAGTGGTGAAAAATGCTAATATTTTTTATTTAAACCTTAAATTAGAACTGTTTTGGTGCAAGATGAGCTGGACATGATGTCCCTTTGAGCCTGCATATGTGTGTGAGACTTACAGTGTCTGCGGTCAGTTCCTCCTCCGTTTGCTCACTGTAATGGTTGTAAAGCTCAATGTCTGACAGAGCACTCTCTGCCATCTCCTCTTCATAGTCGGTGTGATAGTCTGATTCATCTGTGGGAAAGATGGAGATATTTCCGACCCATTAGCCTAATGACGTTAGTACACAAATCACACAACACTAAATGACATCCAAGCAGAAGCCAAAAACCGATCAATATGCTGGGAATTTATGGCAACAATCCCAGAAAACAACTGGCAAATGTGATTTTAAAAGGTAAACTTATAAGGTTTAACATTGATTTACCATCCACAAGAGCTGGTTTGACTGGCTCAATCCGTGAGACGATCTCAGCCAGATCAGTGAAGGAAGCATTTGGACAGGTCACAAACTGCAAAAACAGTATTAAATTGAAGAGAGGAACTGTTTCAACACACATTACAATTCAATAGGCCCTCTTTCAGGTGATCCGGGCTCACATTGTTGCTCTGGGTTTTGTGGAATTCCTCTTGATGTCTGTCCTTCATCATCTTCTCCACCACGCCACTCCTGCACCACACGTCAAACACCGTCTTCCCATGCTGGTAGCCCACTTCCTATATGCGCACCAAACACAATAGAAGCGCAGAACAAAGACTGAATGTTTGAGTGGAGAAGCTGAAAAAGCAGAGGAGATAAAACTCACGCTGATCTCGTCGAACTTGCCAAACTCAAGTGTGCGGTATCTGTCGATGGGAGGTCGGATGTATTCACAGTAGTCGCTGTTCTTAACAGATTCAAGCTGTCTCACTGAACACACATAAGCCAGCCGGGCCTGGATCTCAGTCATATTCAACACCTGGAACATTTTGAATAAAAGAAAAAAAAAAAGAAAATAATAGATTTTAATGATTTCAGAAGATGTGCATGCAAATGCGGTTGCCACAAATGTTTTCAGTGTGATTGCTAGTTAATAACATTCTATACCGTATTTTTCGGACTATAAGTCGCACCTGAGTATAAGTCGCATCAGTCCAAAAATACGTCATGATGAGGAAAAAAAACATATATAAGTCGCACTGGACTATAAGTCGCATTTATTTAGAACCAATAACCAAGAGAAAACATTACCGTCTCCAGCTGAGAGAGGACGCTCTATGTCTTCAGTGTAGACTACAGGAGCACTGAGCAGCATAGAGCGCCCTCTCGTGGCTGTAGATGGTAATGTTTTCTCTTGGTTCATGTCAAATTAATTTTGATAAATAAGTTGAACCTGACTATAAGTCGCAGGACCAGCCAAACTATGAAAAAAAGTGTGACTTATAGTCCGGAAAATACGGTATATGGCTCAGGTCGCCTTTTTATGAAAATCTATAGGATATTTTTGCTGTTTTATCATCGTCTGGTAAAAATCATAAATCCGATAGCTAACAACATACCTCTTCTCCATTTGCAAAAGTTGCAGAATCATTCATTTGATGATGCAAGTCTTGTGTCAACATTTAATAAATCACTAAAAGTTGACACTTAAGGTTCGGTCATATAAGCAAAATTTTCCAGGCAAGAAAAGGCCTATTGTCTATTGTTAATAGTGGATTGATATATGATGCACAGCAAATGTAGCCACACCTTTGATACAAGTACAAGCAATAGTAATGGTGATGCTTGCCTCACATACTAGACACAACTAATTAAGTAAACATTACGCTTGGCTAATGTCTCCCTCACCTTGACTTTCTCAGCCAGTGGGTTGAGCCGTTTCCATAGCAGCCACCAGCCAGAAAGGGCGTCCCCGTAGTTGGTGAGGTTGGTTTCATCTTGGCTGCCTACATCGATAGCAATAACCACTTTAGCACCCATGGAGCGTGCCACATCCGCTGAAACGGGAAGAGAAGGCAACACCATCAGGAACAATGAACCTCCATTATTGCAAAAAAAACAAAATTACCCAATTCCTGAGATCTGATAAACTCAGTGGACTGAGCAATATCTGGCACACTCAAGTCCACCCACAGTCTATTCACTGAATGTCATATGGAAATTGCACACAAAAATGGCTCAAACTTTCACAAAAGTTTTATTATTGGGGTTTCGACTATTTTAGAACCATCCCCCAGATAGATTTTCCTGTCTAAGTGGGCGGTCCTTGGCCAGAATGAGCCAAATAATCTTGGCCAAGACTTTATGCCATTAGTTAACTGGCTACATTATTTTAACACATGCATCTTCAAAATAGTGTGTTTGTCATGGTATACTGGGATTTGATTGTCAGGGGGGAAAGAGCTAATGTCCTACTACACACCTGGCAGGTTGTTGATGTAGCCTCCGTCCATGAGCAGGTGTCCATCTTTTGGATCACACAGTGGTGGCAGGTAACCAGAAAGAGACATGCTAGAACGCACATACCTCCACAGGGAGCCTGAGATGGAGGGACAGGAAACGTCAGACATTTATCCAGGTTAAGCAGAGGCTCATAAATGGTTTGTGTGGCAGTACTGACCATCAGTGTGCACTCTCATTGTGGAAGCAGTGATGTCTGTGGTGATGTTGAAATATGGGATCCAGAGATCCTGTAAACAAGCCAAACACATTTAAGCTGCTAAATTTGGCAGATTTTGATCCAGTGTAGGTTTTTTTGAGCCAAAAACAGCCATTTTGCTACCTCTATCTGTTTGTCCTTGAAGACTGCATTAATGCTAGAGTTAAATGAAGCACCGGAAAACATTGAAGTGACAGGGTAGGTCAAGTCCAGCACTTTCTTAAACACTGATGTCATTTCCTGCAGAGGAAAGAGAAACAAAGTCAGCTTTATTGTGTCCAATTTAGGTGGCTTTTAAATGGCAAGAAAAATAAAGAAACAGATTAGAAGTCGTAAAAAGAAAGAAAGTAAATAAATCGAAAAAGGAAAAGGAATAGCATAAAATAAAGAAAAAAGAATACAAAACAAGGAAGGAAATGAAAATGAATAAGAAAAATAAAATAAAAAATAAAAATAAAAAAGAATAGAAAAATGAACAGAAAAAGGACAAGAAATAAAAAAATATGGAAAGGAATTAAAAAGACGTAATTAAAAGAAAGGGAAAATGAATAGAAAATAGAAAAAAAATAAATAGGTTAAGTAAATGAGCAACTGAATTAAAAATTAGTAAAACAAAACAGTGAAAAAAGACTGTAAAAAGATTATAAAGAATAGGAAAAGGGAAAGAAAAGGAAAAATAAAATAAAAAATTATAGGGTAAAAATTATAAAAGTAAAGGAAATTAAAAAATAATATAAAAGAAAAAACATAAGAAATGGGAAATCTGAAATGGAAAAGGGAACAGAAAACAATACAAAAGAAAGAAAAAGGATAAAGATATTAAAAAGGGAATAGAAAAAAGCAGCTAAGGTTCATCACAGGATTTTGAGTGTTTTACATTAGAGTGCTTTCTCACCATTGCCCACTCTCTGGCTCTGATCTTCATACTGCTGTAACTGCGGTCCTCTGCATACAGCGCGCCCATCATGGATCCGATAGAGGTGCCGCCCACCAGATCAATGGGGATTCCCGCCTCACTCAATGCTCGAATGATGCCCACCTGAGAACAGCCCCTGAAAGAAGTAAGATGTGAAGAAGGGAGTGAGGGGGCAAATAAACCCAGTGATACAAGGTCAATCTATACAAAACCTTTCTTGTTCTGTTCTATTGGTCCAAAATAATTAAATATGGCTTGATTAAACTGACAACTTGAATGAGCATTGTGTTGTTCTCTTTTTGAACAACACTATAGGGGTTTTCAACCCTAAAAGAAACTGGGCTGAGTTAAAACTATCAGTTACTACACAAAGGAAAGAAGGGAGAAAACAGCAACCAACCTTTAAACACCTCCTGCCAACCACGAAAAAGACAGAATAGACAAACAGAAGCTGTCAGAAAAAATTAAATTGACAGAAAGAGAGCAACAGAGGAAAGAGGTCAAACAAAGCCCGAGAGGGGGTGGTAAAGGGCTTTCAACAGAAAATGGCACAGTAGTATCAACAAGAGTGGGAGTGAGGATCTGCATTCAAAATAGTGGAGGTGTTTTTTCTTCACTTAAATTTTTTAATTTTTGTTTTTTACGAGATGTAAAAAGTGAATACCTGGCTCCTCCGCCACCCAGCACCAGCGCAATGGCATTTCCCGTAAGAACACGGGCCAGACGTGAGAAATCAGAGTGACGGTCTGCGGGTTTCTGGAACACACGCTGGTACATTTCTCTCTGAAAACACAAATGACACAGGAACTTCGATCAACACCATGCCAGATATCAGGGGCTGGTTATCTGAGCTTCGCCACTATGTTAAGACTGGCTTGAGGTCTAGTCTGACCACCTAGCGGTTAATAAATCTGCAATTGTACTCTTCAGATTCAAATTAGACTAGTTTATGTATTTCAGGAACTGACTGAAGAATAGCAAGTTATGAAAAGTCTGGGTCCATTTCATAATAAAAAAAAATATCAACATTGGTGGATCCTGGAATTGGAAATGCTCTCCATTCTCCAATCTCACCATAAAACACTCTCAATCTCACAAGACCTTGGTCTCGAGTCAGACATTCTCAAACCATTAATAGAGCTGCCCACAAAACTCAAGTTGATAGCTACTACTGGAAAAAAGTTATTAAGAAGTTAATCTAAAACAGTGTAATTTTATTGATAACATTGTTTTGTTGTTATTCATAAAAAAATTTAATTGTCTTGATTCCCATCTCAACTATGAAGCAGATTGAAAAGAGGCCAGTTTTATTTCTTCAAGGTCTTTGTTAAAGATTTGTATGTAATTAGTTTTACTTTGTGGTTTCTTTTCTTGTTATATCCTGAACAAGACTAAGATTTGCTATGACACAAGTCATTGGAGCTCAAGGACACACCAGCAGCAGCTTGGGAAACTTGTCAGGAATATCAAGTGTCTGAAATGCATAGATTGCTAACAAATGTATACTTTAAAATGTAATAGTCATTTTTTTTCTTCACTCAAGTGGGACTGTGAAAAAATGGTGCATAAAATGTAAAAAAAAAAAAATACAGTTATTTCAGTCAATCATGATGTAATATTGAGTGCTGCACCAATTTTGGCAGGCTCCTCCTGGAGAAGACCCTTCTGGGGCAGGACAGGTGAAGGTGCCTGGAGATCCAGCTCCGCATGTTGAGCCATTCGGCTGTTCCTTTGGGAGGAGGGCCGTCCTCGCGGTGCAACAACACTAGCTGTTTCTGCGCTCTCACCGCACTCCCCTCTAACATACGTTCCAACTGAGAGACAAAGAGACAGACAGACAGAGAGACGTCTGAATATCATCCTTTCAAAACTACACAACAGTCCATCCAAATGCATTATAATAATAAAATAATTTTCTTTAATGCAATGCATTGAATGCAGACCTAATCCATAAATGTAATAGAAATATATCCATTTCTTTCAGAAGGTCATTTTGTTCTAAAGAATAATTATTGATTGGGACGGGCCGATGTGCGTTTCAGAGAACACCCACATCCACTCTCTCCATTCTTTTCATGAGAGTACAATTACCCATTTCAGACTTGTTTAAAACATCTGAGCTTTGAGTCCTTGATTCAAGGAGCAGTGCTATAGTGGCCGTACTCTTTAAAGCCTGCAGGATTTATGATGAATAGGAATGTTGCTTAACCCCAGACCTCTGATCCAACTTCAAATGCACAGGCCTGACCGTCAAAACCCCTGGATATAATAAAAAACGCTCTCCCTCCCGCACGTAAGTGATTAATCTCTCGCTCTCTAGGAAAAGAACTGAGTAAATCCTGCAGTTCAACTGGAGTCCCGCCAACATGGTTGATTACTGCCTGTGATCCGAGCAGTTCAGCAGTGACTTACAGTACAGAAGAGTAGGGGCCATTTTTAGCTCAGTGTGTTATGGTTCAAACAACTTCATATATTTTGGGTTCAACCTATAAAAGTACCTGCCATCCTGAGCGAATGATAAATTACAGGCCCTTGAAACCCATTCCGTTTGAGTCAGAAGAGCTCTTATATTAAAGAGTTCTATTTCCAGTGGAACTCTGAATCTTGGTAATTGAAGTTTAGCACCAGTTCATGTAAGCGTTTTTCATTCTGTGATGATGTAACACCATCATACCTCTCCCACGGCGGGGTCCTGCTCTCCCAGTCCCACGATGATGATGCAATCGGCCTGTCTGATGCAGCGCTGAGTCCATGGAGTGAGTGACACATCTGTCTGATATAGGACTATGCGGTGGATGTCTTCCTGCTGCCCCAGCCAACTCGACAACCTGTACTCATGCACACTGGAGTAGAGAGAGAGAGAGACTATTTTCAGCTACTTCTCATGGTATCTGCAAATAAACTGATTTGTTCCCTAGATCTAAAAATGTAGATAAACAAATTGTTAAACTTATGCCATTTATATAAACAAGAGTCAGGTTAGAATTGTTCCATTCCTCACAGATGGAAGTTGGACAGTGAGACTACAGATAAGACTGCAATGACTAATATGATATATTGAGGTTTCAAATAACTTGAGTTATTTGGGAACTTTAATTTATGGAACACGTGAAACGCTGCAGGTTTCCACACCTTTTGACCAATGAAATGCTTCATCTGACACCATGTGAAATTCAACAAAGGCATTGCTACAAAGTCTGAGTTTCTAATGAGTATTAGATTTTATACAGATCCTATTTTTGCAAATGTGCAAGCATTACAGTCTAGAGTCCTGTTATAGCTACTGATGAATATGTGCTGGATCCATTCTCTGTTCCATCTATTTCTGCTAAACTGTCCAATAAACATGTGATGGATGAGAGCTTGTCAATATTCTTGACAGAAAGCAGGCCAGTATGGGCACTTAAAGGTTTTATAAATTAAACTTAAACAGAAAACACCTAACTCAAACCAGAACAGAAACAAACATCAGCAACAGAGAGGAAGGGAAGATCTCATGCTGGGTTAGAGGGACAGGACTCATGCGGACTGTTTATTTATGGGGTTAATTGTGTTGTTCATTTCCATATCACAAAACTGCTTTCATCTCGCTCATCAAACGACTACTTTAATGTGAAAAAATAATAAAGATGAGTGTGGTGTTGTTTTTCAGGCAGCCGAAACACACTCTACCTAAAAATCAACATGCATTAACAGTGAATTTACATATTCGGATAGATGAAGAGGCCACATGTTTATATAAACGAATATTTGATGCCATATAAACATTGCAAACTATTTTCTAATGACAGTTTGATACCGTACCTGTCTAATGCAGCAGACCCGAGGCGTTGTTTGATGATGTCACTAGTCAAGAGAAGAGTTGGGCCTGGAAGACATAAATTTGACTCAAACCTTCTTTCCAATTGTAAACCTTATCATCTTTTTGATACAAAGCCTATTTAAATACAGCATCCTCACCGATAGCCAAGAGTGCATGCTGAAGTTCCAGGGTGAACGCAGTCAGAGGAACCTCCTCTGATACTGGGAGCACAGTGACAGTGGCCAGGTTTGAGGCAGGGTTTCCAACGTCCCATTTACTGCCAGGGGTGTGTAGAGCTGAATTGCGAGCTGGACGTTAAAAAACCAAACACAAATTAGTTACCGTATTTTTTGGACTTAAAGTCGCACCTAAGTATAAGTCGCATCAGTCCAAAAATACGTCATGATGAGGAAAAAAACAAGTCGCACTGGACTATAAGTCACATTTTTTTAGAACCAAGAACCCATACAAAACATTACCGTCTACAGCCGCGAGAGGACGCTCTATGTCTTCAGTGTAGACTACAGGAGCACTGAGCACTATAGAGCACCCTCTTGCGGCTGGAGACGGTAATGTTTTCTATTGTTTCATTTCTCTCGGTTCATGTCAAATTAATTTTGATAAATAAGTCGCACCTGACTATAAGTCGCAGGACCAGCCAAAATATGAAAAAAGTGTGACTTATAGTCCGGAAAATACGGTATGTATAGTAAGTCTAGAAACCTTGGAGTTTAATCCAGGAGATGAATACATGACCACTTTTACACAAACACACACACCTGTCAAAGGTCCATTAACTTGCTGCAGGATCTTCTGTCCAAGCAGGTGAATGAGCCTTGTAACTACCTAATAAGATCAAATAAAGAGAAAAAAAATGAATTTATACAGGCCCAGAGAAACTCTCATCACTGTAGTTTCTGGCTCTAAAGCAAATGCAGTGCGGCTGACATACCTGTGGGAATTTTCTCTTGATGGAAATGAGAGCGCCCTCAGGTAGTTTAGCCAGTTCGGAGTCCCGAACAGCATGAACAGTAGTTGCTCTGTTCTGATGGGTCAGAGCCTCCACCTGCATTCCCACACACACATTCACAATATAATGCATGTAAACAATGCATTGATTGACTTTGAAACAATTACATCAGAAAAAATGTATTGCCTAAAATGAATAATTTTTTTATATTCTTAATTTTATTTTTAACACATATTTGTTGTGAAGAACCTTAGAAGGGACATTTCATCCCCCAAAATAGGGTGGTTCATATGACTCTAGCGTTATGTAATTTGAACTATTAGAAATGTTAAATAAATAGAAATAGTTCAGTTTGAAGTACTAAAACTGAAATGAAAATATATTAAAAGCTTTATACACATATACACATATATATACATATATATATACACACACACACACACACACACACACACACACACACACACATATATATATATATAAACAAAAACAAACTTACTGTTCAAAGAAACTTTTATTACAAAATTGTTTTTTTATAAAAGTGTAATAAATTAAGTAAAAAAAATTACTTGAAAAGCTTTAAAAAAAAAAAAGTAGTTCAGGTTGAAATATAACTAAAACTGTCATAAAAATAAATTAAAAAATGTATAATATATATATATATATATATATATATATATATATATATATATATATATATATATATATATATATATTCACAAAAACAACATTACTAAATCTTAAAATAAAATAAAAGCTAGTTCAAAATATTAATAAATAGTAATAAATAATAGTATATTAATAATACTAAAATAATGCAATATAATTATTACTAATCCTAGTCATACAAAGCTACACTGAAAGATGTTATTCACTAAAAAGAAAATAATAAGATCACAAGAAAATCAGGCCTTTGCTGTTGCGGGGCCGAGGCTCTGGAGTAGTCTTCCTCAGGAAATAAGAGAGGTCACCTCTTTTAAAATTAAAGTCAAAAACTACTTCTTGTCTTTAGCCTTGACAGGGTGGGTTAGTTTTTGCTGCTGGTAGGTTGTGTCTTGTTTTAAGTTGTGTGTTTTAATGAAGTGTTTTTTGATTAGACAGCACTTTGAGCTGCAGGTGAAGTTGTAAAGTGTGAATGATTGAATGAATGAATGAATACAGCTTTAATGATGAGAGAATTATCATTTATCTCACTATTTAGACATATATTTATGTTACTAAGACAAGATATTTTTGCTCAGAAAAGAGCAAAGATCTGTACTAATAAAAATCCATGACGTAGATTGAGGCTAAATTTGGATCTACAAATCAGGCCTTCATTCACATCACTCACGTCCATGGACAATGAACCACCACTGTTCTCCCAGCAATGTAACCATGGTATCAACATGGACAGGTATTCTTAGCAGCATAGGCGTCACCACAGAGACGCAAAAAGGCATCAGCCAATCACAATAAAACATTATGAATGACGAGAGAGGGGAATCTCCTGGGAGATACAGAGTTTATTTTCTCTGATGCTCACATGATTAGGTGGCACAAATTTACTGAATACATCAACGCCAGTAAATGTCACCAAAGCTATTCTAAGAGATGCTGCACATAAAATAGGGCCACTTTCTATATAGTGCATACAATATGCAGCATTATGTAACATGGAAAAATATCTGATTCATCTTTGAGTCATCTTAGAAAAATCTAAAGTTATGAAAGGTTATGAAACTCAAGGTACAATCATGAAAACTGATCTCGGATGCAGATTGGTGACTATACAGCTCTTTAGAATCTTGACTAAATATAAGTGCTTTTATGGTAATAAAGGAGCTAAATAGAAGAGAGATAGGACAATAAGTTAATATAGCAAAATTAGGGGTGTAACGATACGCGTATTCGTATTGAACCGTTCGGTACGACGCTTTCGGTTCGGTACGCGGTACGCATTATGTATACCGAACGGTTCGTTGGAGTAATTAATTATATTTGAAAAAAAAAAAAAAAGAGAGAGAAAGAAATATAATGATATGCGTTCAACAAGGTAGCCCAATAACCCAAACAACGTAACAGGCAACGCCCCTGACACTCCCGAAGAAGAAAAAAACACCATCTTATATGTTTATGTTAGGCTACTCAGCAGGCGCTCGCTCACTCAGTACACGCTGAAGGCTCGTTGCAAAATAGCCAATGCGTTTAACAGACTAGAAATGAGAAGATCCTCCAATAACCAACAGGTCTGGTGTTTGGGTGCACTTTGGATTCCCTTTAAGCTATAATGGTGATGGCAAGAGAGTGGTGGATAAATAAACAACGGTATGTCGCATCTGCAACATGACAGGGTACACCAGCGGGATTACAAAAAAAAAACAAAAAAAAAAACAGCGGGAATATCTGGGATATATGCGTCAGTACTATCTGGGAAAAGACGAAAAAAAGGAGAAACATGCACGCAGCAAACTATCCCTGCAGCATTTAGACACTATAGCTTACAGGGAATCCAACCCAAACACCAGATCTTATATTTCTGGTCTGTTAAATGCATTAGACATTTTGCAACGAGCCTTCAGCGCGTGCTGAGTGAGCGAGCGCCTTAGGGGCCGTTCACATATCGTGCCTAAAAACGCATGGAAAACGCTAAGCGCGTCTTTCTCCTGAGGCGTCTGTCTTTGCTAAGCAACAATGATGTGCTCTCTCCATGAGACGCGGAAATTTCAGCGAAGGATAAATGGATTTGCAGCTCTAAAAATCGCTTGCAGTAGCTCTGCTACTGAATTTATTTCAAAATTGCAATCCATATACAACTATGATCAGCTGTTCCTTCATCTTGGCTGAGCTCTCAACGTTGTTACGGGAAAGGATGAAGCTGATTGGTTGGTTCTTGTCACATGACCCGCGGTGCGCTTGCGGCATTCTGAAAAGTTGAGATGTTTTTACATTTTGCTGTATCTAAAACGTATCGAACCGAACCGAACCGAACCGTGACATCAGTGTATCGTATCGAACCGAACCATGAATTTTGTGAACCGTTACACCCCTAATCAAAATATATGTTGTGCAAGTGGAATAGCTATATAGTACATATGCATGTCTGCAAAATGTCTTAATGTAAATGTAAATGTAATAGCTAACCACTCCAATGAGATCTCCTCTACCATACTCTCCAGTCAGCTCCTTTTTCCCATCCTCCTTCATGATGACGGAACGCAGGCGGCCGCTGAGCACTATAAAAGTACTGTCAGACTTATCACCCTGCCTGAGAGAGAAAAAGAGGGAGAAAGGATGGGGTCGTTTATCATAGAAGATTTATGAAATGCTGAGAAAGCTTATCTGTCTCAGCCAGAGGGGCAGAAGAGAAAAAGAAATCGCCAAGTTTATTAGATTGTATTCTGTCCAAATTTCTTACAGAGGCGACATAGGAAAAGAGGAGAGAAAAAGATCTTAACAATAGAGTTTATCTGGGAGCTCCTCTAAGGAGAGCTAGAAAACTGTTATGAAGGACATTTCATATTAATGCATACACTACACGGCCAAAACTATAAGGACATGCAAATGACACACTTATAGGTGCTTATCGAATGTATACTACAGTTCAAAAAGGTTTAAGATCAGTAAGTAAAAAAAATAAATAATAATAAATAAACTCTTGCATTCAGCAGGGCTTAATTTATTTGATTAAAATAGTTTAAATAACTTGTATTATATTTATTTAAAATGGAACATTACTGTGATGGCAAAGCTGAATTTTTAGCAGCCATCACTCTAGTCTTCAATGCCACATAATCCTTCAGAAAGAATTTTTTTTTTGTGGAAACCATGATATATTTTTTAGGATTTTTTGATGAATACAAAATTAAAAAGGACATAATTTATTTGAAATAGAAATCTTCTATAACATGTGAAATGTCTTCACTGTGAATTTTGATTAATTACATGCATCCTTGCTAAATAAAATATTTCTTATTAATTTTTTTTTTAATGGTGCTGTATAATTTCAAAGTAAATAAAGAGTTGGTCTTCATTGTAAGATTTACTACAAATGTATGCAGCTGAAATAAATGAAAAACCTGCTTTTAAAAAATGAATACCTGCTAATTAAAAGGTTACATCTGGCCAAGTATCAAACTAAGTATACTTGTTTATATTATTAAATCTCTTTTAAGGACTACAGCCCGTTTTCCTTTCTTCCTTTCATTGCAAAAACACTTGAATGAGCTGTGCTCAACCAAGTCTCTGCCTTTCTTACACAGAACAACCTACTGACAGCAACCAGTCTGGTTTCAGAAGTGGACATTCAATCGAGGGCCTTGCTCTCAGTTGTTGAAGTCCTAAGAATGTCAAGAGCAGATTCCAAATCTCCAATACTTATCTTGCTGGTTCTGTACACTGCTTTTGACACCGTTAACAACCAGCTCCTCCTGTTAACCATACTGGCAAAGGGCATCTCAAGAACCGCACTCCAGTGGTTTGAGTCTTACCCATCAGATAGGTCCTTCAAAGTATCTTGGAGAGGTGAGGTGTCCAAGTCGCAACATCTAACTACTGGGGGGGTGCCTCAGGGCTCGGTTCCTGGACCACTTCTCTTCTCTATCTACATGGCATCATTAGGTTCTGTCATTCAGAAACATGGCTTTCATACCACTGCTATGCTGGTGACACTAAACTTTAACTCTCATTCCATCCTGATAATCTGACGATAGCTGCTTGCATCTGCCTAACAGACATTTCTTGCTGGATGAAGGACCATCACCTTCAACTCAACCTTGCCCAGACCTGCTTGTGGTTCCAGCAAAACTATTGTTTCACCATCCAGTTAGGCACATCAACCATAACTACTTCAATAACAACCAGAAACCTTGGAGTTATGATTGATGATCAGCTGACTTTCTCAGACCACATTGCTAAAACTGCTCGGCCCTGAAGATTTGCTTTATTCAACATCAAGAAGATCAGGGCCTTTCTTTTGGAACATGCTTTTATAACGTTCTATCACACCTTTACAATTAATCCAAAACACGGCAGCAAGATTAATTTTTAATGAGCCAAAAAGAATGCACATCACACCGCTGTTTATCAATTTGCACTGGCTACCAACAGCTGCTCACATAAAATTCAAAGTATTGATGTTTTCCTACACAACCACCACTGGCTCTGCACCTTTTTACCTAAATTCGTTACTTCAGACTTATGTGCACTCTAGAAGCTTGCATTTTGCAAGTGAACGTCGCTTGATTGTGCCATCCCGAAGCAACACAAAACCACTTTTACATACTTTTAAATTAAATGTTTCCTCCTTGTGGAATGAAATGCCCAACTCAATCTGAGTAGCTGAATCCTTATCCCCAAAAAAACTAGCTTTCTAATCTTTTTGAATTTTATCTATTGTCTTTTCATTTATTATACAATTAACAAAAGCAAAAAAGACCTTTAAAACTAACTTGCTCTAATCTGTTTTTATTCAATCTGTTTTCTTTTTATTTATTATATTATTTAAAAAAACTATTGCTATGTGTACAGCCTTAAGCTAACCGAGACTTGTTATAGCACTTGCATATCATTGCTCTTCTGTGGATTTTGATTGCTTCATTGTCTTCATTTGTAAGTCGCTTTGGATAAAAGCGTCTGCTAAATGACCAAATGTAAATTTAAAGAGGTTGAAAGTTGAGAGAAAATAAATAGTGTGAAATTTTTTTTTACAAGTAAATATGTAAGGAAATGAAGTGGACCTGTAGACAGCTCTCCCCGCCTCCACAGCCATCCAGTCAAGGGCAAAATCAATCTGTCTGACGAAAGGTGACATCCTTCTTACAACTGTATGAGCCACATTCAGTACCACTGTGGGCTCAGCTCGCATGATCCTGAATATGTGAGTGAATCAACACGTCAGTTGGAGAACCATTAAAACCAGCAACCAGAGTGAGTTTATGTTCATTTTTTGCCTGCCAATGTCAACAAGCAGTTAAATTCGGATTAAACAGTAATATATTACTATGTATTATTCTACTGTAACATGGTGCAGGTGAGACTCATTGCACATGCAAATTGTGATAAATGTTTTTCAGGATTATTTTTTAATAGAAAGTTCAATAGAATGCCATTTACTTGAAAAAATCCTATTGACACCAAACTATTCAATATTAGTGTTATGTCAGATAAGAGAGACTGTGCAGAAAAAAAAATCTAGACTAACATTAGAAATGTGGACTGAAAACCTACTCATAGAAGTGCGTTTTCGAGATGGACAGGAAGCTGCAGTCCCGATGTGCCCTTACGGAGAAGATAAGTGGCTCACCCGTCAATACAGCCAGCTGTCCTACCAGCTCTCCTGGGTGAGCCACAAACAGACACGTGTCCACCTCTCGGTCAATCATCCTCTGGTGAACATGCAACGTGCCAGAGATCACAAACTGCACACTTACATCCTGAGGGACACACACCCACACACAGTCAAGCAAATCATTTGGACAGAGTAACATATTAGAAAATCCATTGAAATGTCTAGCTATTCTCACTGGCTAGGTTTTAAAATCTAATGAGCTTCCAATTTAGACAGCATTTTTGGCCATCACAGGTCGTCGCCTGAAGCAAAAAGTCGACGTCAAATAAGGAAATAAGGAAACAATATTATGCCCCCTTCTAAGTCAGTAAACAAATATAGGCAGCAAACAGGCATTCAGCTCACTGGGTTTTTAGCCATTTCATATGCATCTTCTGATGCCTGACCTGATCTCCTTGGCGAGCTACAACAGATCCAGCTTTAACTTGATGGAGCGTTACTCTGCCCTCCAGCAAACTGGGGTCCTGGACACACACAGCCCAATAAAAATATTCAACACAAACACATAAATCAATCCAAACATACATAAACCATGAACTCATATCCCACTAATGGAGATGTATTTTTACCTGCAGCGGAATAATCCCCAGCAGATCCTTCTTGGCGGCCTGGAAAATGGTGCCCACTTTACTAGGAGGAACGTCAGAGTGTGGTGCATTGTCTGTGTAGTGAATCACAGCGGACGGAGCATGCTGCATGGTCACAGTCTTCTTCAAAATGGACTAAAGAACATAAAACATCATCAAGATTGTTTGTTTTTTTAATATGTAGAGATCTATAGGTTTTGAGAGAGAGAGATGAAAACCTTGTGAATGACAGAACTGGATGGAGAGTCATCTATGGTGACACGGGCCCGTTCATAAGCCATGTCCAGGTCATTTCCTGCCACTCCTGCATATGGACACATAGGAAACAGATCAAGTTTGCAGAGTTTAGTACTAGAGGAGCCATTTTTCTGTGGAGTGAGTAAGAGTGGCTAGACAGATGGTAGGTTATCTGTTACCTGAGCTCTCTACAGGCATCGAGACCGAGCGAGACCTCCGTGCGACCGTGGATGTGTTTTCACATGAACCAGCTTGCCCTCCATCTAAGTGATGAGACATTTATATCACTCTCAAAACAGCCAGAAAACAATATTCCTGTAAATCTGTATTTTTGTGAAAAAAGCCCCTTCTGACTTCAGGACAACTGTCTTTAGATTGAAATCAAATTCTTACAAGAAAACTAGAAGCAAAATATATTCATACATAAAGTCAGTGTTGCAAATGCAGTTTTTGTTTTCTCTTTTAGTCAGGGAAAGTCTTTTTTTTTTTTTAAATGGTTCTCATCTTGGATGGTAAGGATTTTAATAATGTATTTGAATGCCAATTATGCTCACCAAGGCTGCATTTATTTAATCAAAAATACAGTAAAAACAGTAATACTGAGAAATATTATTGTAAAAAAAAAAAATATATATATATATATATATATATATATATATATATATATATATATATATATATATATATATGCAGATTTAGTGCTCAAGAAGCATTTATGGAGGAATTATTACTAAATTAAATTTAATGAAATGTGTGTGTGTGTGTGTGTATATATGTAAGTTTGTATGTGTGTACACACACACACACACACACACACACATTACAAATATTATTGTAAAAAATATATATATATAATATGCAGATTTAGTGCTCAAGAAACATTTATGGAGGAACTATTACTGAATTAAATTTAATGAAATGTGTGTGTGTGTGTGTGTGTGTGTGTGTGTATGTAAGTTTGTATGTGTGTACACACACACACACTTCAGATCAATTTGTGAACTATTTGGACTGCACTCACTGCAAAGAACAGACTCAAAAGAATAGATGAAAATCAAACATGTACCTGAGTCTGTCAAGTTCTCTCCGGAGCTCTGTAGGTGCTCGTCTTCTGTTTGTATCTGTAAGTGGGCTCTGCGTGGGACTCTGCTGGGACTCCCCTCAGTGAGCACACTGTTGACTGTGAACAGCGGCACTGCTTGTCTCTCCTACACACACACACAATCTTAAGAGAAGACACTTACAAGCATCTAGGACACATACAACAATTGTACTTGTCTAAAATAACAGCCATTGACTGTCTGATGTCTTTCTCCACATAAAGATAAACTCAAACAAGTTACAATTACAATGTGCAGTATTCTTTTCATTTCAGAGAGATATTACAAATGTATCTATATTATAAAATTACTATTGTTTTGCATTAATAAGTGCAGTTACTAATAATATTACATGCTCTGAGTCGAGAAGCTTACAAAATGTATTTTATTAACAACAGTAATGAGCAAAATCTAATATTTATGTACAAAAGACATATATTGTACTCTTATTAAATGTACCATTATTCTTCTATAGTCTTAAATAAAACCGACCAACAACTTCAGTGATTATGTGTGATTTAGTCGCAAATTGAACAAAAGTTTGTTTTTCAAAGCACTCTGTGACATTTTTTACTTAATAAACCAAAAAGAGTGTATAATAGTGATTTTATCATTTCAAAACAAAGGAAAAAGTATGAATTAATGACTAAAAAGCCAATAAGTGCTCCTCTGCTGCTATCTACAGGTTATAATGGTGATTTAAAGTTTTTTTTTTTTTTTTTTTTTTTCACCACAGTATATTTTAGTCATGCCATTGAAAATAACATTTAAATTGGACCGTTTAGGAGCTTTAAATTACATTTCTCTCTCAAAAGGCTGTACAAACCCTGAAAAGAATAATGTAATAACACTCGCCTATTTCAGCCAAAACACCATGGTTCCAGTTAGCATTACTGCTTGGTTTTATATGTCAGCGCTGTCTGGTCTGTTTAGAACAGAGATTTCAGGGCAGAATTTGAACGCTTCTCAGTTGATCTTGCAGCAACCTTTATTCATTGTGCTTCTCACTGGATCTTGCAGCGCTGTGCAGTAACAGTGATGCGAAATCAACTTTGGTTCCTGAGTAAAGCTGTTCTAAGCTCGGATTTGTTTGCGTTGCAGTCAGAGCTGATAAACAGTCCACGCTGCACAGCTCAAACGAGTAACGGGATTTTGTTATGCTTTTGTTTGCCATTTGATGGTAAAGTATATGTATATGTAAAGTATAAGTGCAGGTAAGCATAACATCACAAAATGATAAATGTGAGAACTGCACTGAGTTTATGATGTGTTGTCACGTAATCTTGCCTGCTGTTGGGACTAAATTTAATTTATAGCCGATGGGAGAGCACTCAAATTCACAGCACAAGCCAAAAGTACTTCTTCAATCAAAACGAGAACAACTCCCTCGGCTTGTCCACGCTATGAGGGGAGAGTTACATGTGTGAAGGGTTGTGCTATGACATGCAGTGATGGCTGATGGGAGATTTCCACCCAGATGGTGTTAAAGTCGGTGTCCTTTAAATAAAAGCCGTGATCTTATGATCCATGTTATTCAATCGAGCTGAGTTTTACGGCTCCAGCGCAGGAGTGATTATGCCAAAGGGGGTTAACGTAGCATGAAATAACACTGAGAGTGTGTGTGTGAGGAAAGCACATATTTTAGAAGTGATAGAGTGCGTGTGTGTGATCCTAAAAGTAATAATGCTGAGATGCACGTGTGTACTCTTTCTCCAACCTGATTAAAAAGCTCAGTTGTCAGTCCAAGGTAGTTGTGAAGTGCCAAGAAAGTGACTCTCTGCAGACGCACCATGATTATCTATACAGAGAGAAACAAGCCTCAAATTAACATTGTCATTTATGTAAATTACTATGCTTGTTTCTGTAAATAACAGTATGCAGTCTCACAAATATGTCAGTGTTTATCCAGTAAAATTACTTCTTTGCTCTTTTGAACTAAAGATGTTTAATATGCAATGTAGACAATGTAGTCTAACTTTTCACATCACTATGTTGATTAATCCATATTTTTTTTATTTTGTGGGAGCCCTAGTATTCACTTACTTGGCTACCTTGAAGAACTACCGTGTGTATTTTGCTTTCAAATAGAGCTTTAAAGATACATAGAGGATTTAAAATAAAAATAAAAAAAGAGTGTAGAGGATGGCCCATTATAACAGTGTGGTTGAGACAGATGTTCAGGAAGATAGAGGTCACATTGCTGCAGACAGCCATGTTAGAGTTCAAGCTCCTCTGTACCTGTATGACTCTGACTAGCGTCTCTGGGTATTTCTCAAACACTGACTGGAAAGCTGAGGCAGGCAGACGCAATATGGTAGACCTGACCGCCGCACGAGCAGACACAGTTTTATAGGGAGCAGGATAACCCTGGAGGAAAAGGGAAGATCCTAAATTAATCTCAGTGCACTGGAGCTGGATAAGTCGTCAGGAAGGCAGACAGAGAACTTACTGTAATGATGTCTAGAATGCTGAGGAGACTGTGAACGCTGTCCCCGGGCAACACGTCCTTCACCACAGGCTCTGTGCCATCCTAAAAGACACATACATAAAGATAATATAATAAATTGAGGGGAGGGCACTAAGTTTAATTACTCATTTGCCATTTAGCTGACACTTCTTATTCAAAGTGACCTACACTTTGCAGGGACCAGGTGAAGTAACCTGAGGTTAGTCAAGGATAAGATGGTGATTGTTCATAAATCAGTTGCTGTGGGGCTCGAACCCATAACATTTCCATAAGCAGCCCAGATCTAGAACCACTAAGATACTTAACCCAACAAAACACTATTTCATTAGTTGCCTTTTCACACTTAAAAATGGTACACTCACAGCCTTTTTAAACAGGGGTGTAATGGTACACACATTCAGTTCAGTACACATGCGTACCGAACAAATCATTCAATTATTTCAGGAAATTCAGACAATATATGCTGTTTTGGTGCTCTTTGATGTGGCATTTCATTTACCTGAATTAAGTCATCAGTGTCTAAAGCTCGTTATTTGCTAGAGTAATGAAGTTTAATGAGAAATGAATTTCTCATTTTGAGAAATATTAGACTATAAACTTCATTATATATTCCTTTACGTAAGAGTGATGTCTTGATTATTTAATTTATGTTTAAATAAATCTTTTATGAATAAAGTTAAGACATTTTTTATTATATTTCAACAAAAAATAGAAATTGTATAATTTAGATTTATAGTTAAATAGTAAATTGAATTTTGGGCACTGTTGTTAATTGTAACCTTTATTTTAATGGCTTCCCATTATTTTAGAGTAGAAGATGAGGTAGATATTTATCCCTAAGAAATTCCTTTTTGTAATTTAATGTATTTAAAGAAAAAAAGTTTTTTCAATACCAGTCCTGCACATTTTGTATGTCTTCCTCATCTATCATACAGTCACTGTTGGAAAGGGTTCAAATAAGCAGAAGAAGCTGGAAAACCAAAGAGTGTGCAGAAGCTGGAGGATTTTTCTGAAGAACAGCAGGCAGTTGAACTGCTCAGGACCAACGAAGGGCTCATGAACTAATATCACAAAATATATATATATACATATACACACACACACACACACACACACACACACAAACAGTATAAATGCATGTAGTGTGTGTGTGTGTTTTATTATATATTTATATATACTAATTATTCAGCATAATTTTTGATATAGTTTACATATAAATATACAGACTTCCTATTTTCCTGACTTACACTCAGAATTACAAGTAAGAAAATGTTCTTATCCTAGGGTTAAATGTAGCCTTAACTGAGATAACTTAACAAATAAGTTAATAAGTTTGCTATTAAGTAAAATGTAGTAAAGTGTATTGTGCATTTGTCATGTGCATGAGTCAACTGACATTCTCTAAACAACTGGCTTCTATTATGGATTACTACTAAAGGTACTTCTAAAACTCATCCTTACAATCTCATGAATGCAAAGCTCCAGCCTTCCATCCTGAACCACATAAATGCTGTCGTCATCATCCCCGGGCTTGAACAGCCCTTCTCCCTCCTGCAGCTCCACAAACACCATGTGCCGACACAGCTCCAAAAACAATGGCTTCTCAAAATGCCCAAGTACCCTGAAACAGATCAACATTCGACTTTAGATGAACACCAGACATTCCATTAGGCTGAACTCTACCATGTGATCAGCATGCCGTTCAGCCGCTATCATGTGACCCCACAGGGTAGGGGTTGTTCACCTGACGTTCTTGAGCATGTAGAGCACCTCTGAAGGCAGGTTTGAGCTCTGCACATCAAATTCAGTGAGATCCGCCTCCAGGAGAGAGGGAGGGGGTTCTTTGGGCTGCAAAGTGGGCGGCTCCTTCCTTATTCGCAAGATCCTGCATGACATCATAGCAGGAGTCAAACAAGATGGACTGATCAGACAGCTCCTGACTTAAACTGTGTGGGCGATGAAACGAGATGCCACATGTTCTGTAAAAATTAGGTACGCAAGTAGCTAAACATACCTGCGTGCTATACTAAGAACTTTAGGCCTCTTCCGAGAGCGCTGCTTAGACAATGAAGAGGAGGATGGTGTCGAGGACAGGGTCTGGACCTGAAAGATAGAAATAGAAATATCAAGTGGAGGATGGAGAGCAAATAAAAATATCAGGCTGTTAGTCATACAGGTGCCACACATACAGGCCAGCCATATGTCAATTAGCACACTCTATGCTGCCCTCCAGTGGAGAAAGACTGAAGTTTTAGTTGATGTCAGTTTTAATTACACATAAAAATGAGTACTGAAGCAAATCTCAACAGATTCAGAGTCTGAACACTCAGCTATTTATCTTGGAGCACAATTAGACTGCTGTGAACTTGATTATTAATCACCAGCTAAAACAGGGTGCAAAATCACAGGTAAGCAAATGGATTTTAGTGAGGCGTGACCCACCTTTCTCATGATTTTCCTGCCATAAAAAAGCACTTTATCTCTTTTTCTGAAGCGATAGCGAGGAACACCAGACTGTTGATCTTAAAACACACACAAGCAAATAAATAAAGAATAGTAGTACATCAGATATACACATTCATACACGTTTGGTGGTCAGTGAGAATTTTTTAAAGAATTGAACACTATTATTTATCACAATTTTCAACATTGATAAAAATATAATATAGAAATAAACAGCATTTTAATCAGCATATTGATTTCTGAAAGATCTTGTGACACTAAAGAATAAAGTGTATTGGCTGGGGAAAATTCAACTTTATATCACAGAAATAAATTATATTTTTCACTATAGTAAAATGGTAATAATATTCCACAGTATTACTGTATTGTCATTAAATAAAATGCAGACTTGGTGAGCATCTTTTAAAAATGTTTACCAACCCCAAAACATTTAACAGTGTGACCATAAGACACTTAATCAAATATTAGAACTGAACAACAATGTAAAAACAACATGATGCTCAAATCAGTATGCAGTTCTTTGGACTTAAACTCTAATAAGAGTGCGAAATAATCTGTTTTGGGCACAGAAGTGACACATACTTGCCAGTTTATATCTGCGGTAGAGAAAAAGCACAGAGATTCCTATCAGACACATAGCCACCACTGCACCGATCAATACACCCGTGAGCTTGAACAGACAGAAGACACAGAAATGTATGATAAGGGAATTTATCTGATACTACATGAAAACTGATAAACATCATCCTCTACTACCGAACTTTTGATTTCACTTTCATCAAAATGTGTTTTCAGTAATAGAGCAAATACTATTGGCCAAATTGCTGCAAGAAATAATCATCTCATTTAAATTGGTGTATTGTTAAACCCACACATGATTTAAACATCTGTAATTCGTTACATAATCTGTACAGCTGATCTGAGAAACTGGAAACTGATGTGGGAAAACAGCTTTCCAGAGTAAAGGCCTGTTGTTCACACAGAGAACGATGAAAATATGGTTTTAAAAACAGTTCTAAATTCAAAGGGAAAACATAAAAATCTTTTAAATGATTAAAGATAAAAACATTGACAGCCAATCAGAATCCACCTGATATTAAAGTGCTTGAGCATTTAAAGCAGCAGACAACAAAACTGCAGCATTTACTTATAATAAACAGAACATGACCATGCACTGGTGTGGACGCCAATATAGTTATTGTTTTTGGTGTGAACAGGTCTTCACTCAGAAATGAAAATAGTGTCATTAATTAGATAAGATCAAAAATATCTTAATTTGTGTTCTGAAGATGAATGAAGGTCTTATGGGTTTGGAATGACATGAGGGTGAGACAGAATTGTCATTATTGGGTAAACTATCCCTTTAATTCAGAGAACATATCGGTGAGTTTCTGTACCATGGTGGTCTGCATCCTCTCCTCCACAAACTGCTGCAAGCGGGAACGAATTTCACTCCCAATAGCCTGAGGAAATACACACCAATATACAAACAAACAGCCATTCACAAGTATGTCTATGTTTTGGTTTGAAAAAAAAACCTCTCTGGATAAAAGACCCTTTTATATATTTATAATGCATTTACGTTTGTTCCAAATAACAATACAATTTGTTTAAAAAAAAAAAAGAAAAAAAAAAAACTCATGTGGGGTTTCTTTTAAATCTTTGTTTATTTTTTAATTCAGACTTAGAAGTTGAGCTCAGATGAGACTCAAAGAGGACGGTGCTTGCTCAGCTACTTCCTGTCTTACACAAAAACACAGGGGGGGTATATCTGATCAACCATTAATCCAACATTCCTCACCAAAACTCAAACCACTGTGATTACTTACTCGTCCTCATGTCAAACTTGTTTGTGGTCATTTTTCAAACACCATACTGTACAGTTTTTACATTTAATGGTTTAGTGGACGAACAATCAACAAAGTATGTGAACTGATAATGACTAATTCAAATGCATAACAATCCAGCTGCAACAAAAAAATAAAGAGACAGTAAGATGCATGATACTTACAGGATACATGCATTGATCTTCATTCTTATTCTCACTCTCTCCCATTTCTAAAAACATAAAATCCCTCAGTTTATGGAGCTTGCATTTAGTTGTATTTAAATTTTTTTTATTTTTTTTACATGACAGATTGAGAACAAGAAAACAGTCAAAAAGCCTGAACTTTTTTGAGTAAATATGACGCTGTGTTTATGCTGTCATCGAAGCAGAATGACATGCATGTGTGTGTTATGGGCGTTGCAGATATTTAAACTGTAAACAACAACGTCAATTTATAAAAACAGTTGAATTCTGTTTGGCTTAGACCCGTTGAACAAAAATATCAAATAAAACATACACATCTTACAAAAAAAAAACCTCTTTAGCGTTTGGTTTATACGTGGAAGAGTATTATGCTAATTAGCTAGCATACAGTAGCTTACTTACTAAAGACAGCGAAATTGAAGACCGCTCCTGAAATAATCCCGTTTGAAACTGTTCATTCATGCCACAACTGCTGGCTGGGTTACACTCTTGTCATTTCCACACAAATTACGCTGCATTGTAAACTTTTACAGCTCCCTTTTCGCCCCATGAAATCAAATCTCTGCTGTTGGCGTTGCCTTGACAGTCCTTCACGTAGCAGTGACGTGCAGTTTCATTGGCTACGAGGAACATCAAGGGGCCAATCAGAATCGCTGTTGTTTTACATTTTTTATTATTATTATTATTACATGCAAAACAGCGTAAGATAATAAAATTAATAATAATATAATATTAAGAACTATGTTATTATGATGCATTATAAAAAACAATAAATTCAAATTTATTTATACGCTATATATATATATATATATATATATATATATATATATATATATATATATATATATATATATATATATATATATATATGTCGTGCATTAAAAAAAATTGCCAAACCAATGATTCAAAACCATGTATGTGGAACTTTCATAATAATATAAAGTCTAATTATTTAGCTAATTATGTAACAGCGTACAAGTATTGTTCTGTTAACTGTGGAAAAAGTGTTGAGACAATTCAGTGTACATTTGTGTTTCTCTAAGTTCTCTTAGCTTGACCAAATGCAACAAAATATAGCATTTTACTTCCATATGAATTTTATTTGTTTGCAAGCCGTTTTATACATTCTGGACATTTCAAGAGTGTCCTTTGACATCAATAACATCAGTTGTCTTGTCTAGTGCTTTGTCTTGAATTTCAGACCAGTTGCATGTCTCATTTCACTCAGCCATTAAAAACAACATTCACAGACGTTTCTGAATGAGTGGCAATCAAACAAAAGTAATCCATTAAAACTACAGACAGAAGTGACACATTTAAATACAAAAAATTGCAGAAACAAACAAGGCAGGCGTCTGCTATTCACAATTGTGGTTTTTAAATGATGAACGAAAACAACCTCCACCCATAAAATACTTCATTAATCAAAATTCCCATTAAGAAAACATTTATAATAAGGCAGTTTTGGGGTACACAGACAAAAAAAAAAAATTTCAATTAATTCCATGCAATCTTTGTCCTCCTCCTCCTTTGAAGTCCATTTTTACTTGTTGAGATATTTGGCCACTGAATGGTAGGCAAGAAGGATCTCTTTGTCTTTGGGGCAGGTGAGGTGGAACACATCCTCCTTGTATGCTTTGTCCAAATACTTTGTGAGGCCTTTTAGCTCTGAAGGGATCTCAAAACCACGGTACTTCTTGCACACCACCTATAAAGTCAACAAAACATTTAAATATATGAGCAAGATGAGGCTTAATGACCATAGAGAAGATTTCACCTCATATCATTCAGCACTACACTATACAATTTACTGAATTTGCCATCTAAATGAGGAAAAAAGGACCTTGACAATGTTCAGTTTCGGAAGCAGGTTGCAATCAGCAAGAGAGAGTGCATTTCCATCCAGGTAATGTCTTGTGGATTGGGATGAATCTGGATTCTGGTCCAGTTCATGAGGAAGTGGAGTCAACAGATATTGATCCAACTTCATCAAACTCTTTAGAAATTTCTTCTCCAGCACTGAAAGGTACACAATTAACCATACCATTAATGAATTAAGTGTATTATAAACCAATTAGAGCACCATTTTCCCCCAAATGCTTTAGAAGTGACAGCCTCCATACTTTAAACATAAAATGGCTTCAAGCCTTAAAGTGAATTTCTAAGGTTCGCTGCCAAAATAACTAAGGGTGATCCTTACTGTCATTGAGCCCAGGATTAGGATTTTTGATGTATGCTGAGAATTTGTGAAAGATGTCATCTCCTGCCGTGTTAGACTCCTTATAGCGGCAGCATAACTTGGGATACCTGCAATGCAAAAATGGTACAAAAATGTTTACTTGATGATGTTGACATAACTTCTCCATTTCATTACATGTCATAATGAGTTGAATTTATAACATTATGGCATTTGTTACAAACAATAAGATATATATACATTCCAATATATATATATATATATATATATATTGGAATTCTTATATTTCAGGAACACAATACTTGAAATCTTTGGTCTGGTGCTAAATAAATGCATACTCACTGTGGGGGAGCAAGGGTCTCTTCCAGAAACTCTTCGATTTTGTTGGTGTCAGTACGGACCTCTTCGTTATAGATGAGGAAAGGGGGCTGAGAACCTGGAGCCAAGTCCTTCAGAACCTCTGGAGCTCTAGAAATAAAGAAAAATAAATAGTCATGAGTTTATTCATTTTCAGGTATAAGATTAGTGGATGTGCATTAAGAGATGCCTCCTAAAAACTGACCTATATATAATTTTTAGACCTGTATGTAGTTTCTCTCTCTATCTCTCTCTCTCTCTCTCTCTCTCTCTCTAAAATACCAGTTTCAACATGAATCTGATGATAGAATGACTTCTAATAAGGACAAATGCTCCTGTCTCTCACACTACCTCCAAACATCTGTTGTGGGAGTATGTATGTTTGTAAGGCTAAAAGGGATACAGCAAAACTACTGGGCACGCGCACATCAATAAACCATAATTTTTCTCACACTGTACATTAATAATTACTATTTTTGCATTATTGTAAGGGGTAGGTTTAGAGTTAGGATAGGTGTAGAAGTTAATTAAACACAATGTAATAGGTATACATTTTAATTTACTGTTAATTTCTGGTTTTTGCTGCTAGCTGTAAGTGGGTAAGAAATTCCGTGAAGAGGCTTAACAGCAGCAACAAATTCATTTTACAGCTGTGCAATGTACAGTCATATATTTACGAGAGTGAAATACATTCTCTTAACTGTAGGGGGCTCTAACATCGCGAGAAAAAAAAAAAACATGCACCCCTCAAAAAAACCCAGAGGAATTATATCCCTCAGAAGTTATTTCATTGCTCGCAGTTCTAAAGTCATTTTAGCTTGTACTAACTTTTTCTCAGCAGTTCCTTAAGAGAAATGTAAATATAGAATAATAAATTTTGCAATTTCAATAGGGTCCTCGCACTGCAGTACTCGGGCCCGAATGAGACAAATGATCACGCACAGTAAAAGTATACAGCCATAAAACATAATAGCTCAGATCATTTGAGTTTAATAAGAATATACTGAAATCTCTGACTTTTGGGTTTTATACATCGTTTAGATCTCTTCTACAACTCCAGAGGAGAGATTATTTGGGTGGTTATTTTTCCTCCAGAGAAAAATATCTCCTGTAGATCACAATTTGCACTCATTTAATCTTGTTGTTTAGGTGAAACAACGCGATCTAAAGAGATTTCATTGTGATTTTTCTTTCCTAAGGGACAGAATCTGAGAAGAACTGTTATCCTGATGGCATCCCTCACCTCTTCATGTCCACTGTGGTGAGGGTGAAGTTGACCCCCTTCAGCCAGAGTATCATGAAGAGCCGCTGACAAAACGGGCAGTTGCCAACACTTTCACCATCATCGCTTGCCTAAAGACAACATTCAGTTAGTAAAAACCTTTAAATGTCCTTAAATGGTAGAAACACAGAACTACTTCCTGAAAAAATATGACGTTGACATCAGCATTAAGATTTTCATGTTTTTGCTACTTAAAGTAATTTCGCTTTTGTTCAGACATTTTACAGATCTTATCATTAGTACCAAATTCAGAGAGACCAGTTCGAGGCTACCAGTGTTGTTTTCAAGGGTTATGTCACAGGAATGATTGGAAGTACAACCATTTTGAGCAAGGGTTAGACTGCAAGAGACAAACTTTTACGTGCTATATCTTTAAGAAATCGAGTTAAGCCTAACAACAACAAATTGACTATTTGATACTATTTGACTGTTTAATCACTGACCTTGACAAATAGTTCAATCTTTGCTGCTTCAGCCATCTCTGGTCCTCCTCTACCCCCTTCTCTTTTTGCGGTGTCTCAGTTGCCCAGGATCTCGGTCGGTTTACATCAATTCGTCTCACAGTCTTCTTAGAATCCACTTCACGTGTTCACACTTGGATGTGTTTGTCTCCTGCTTTGACCTCTGAAGTATTAAGTTGTTCTGATGGTACTAAAAGCAGCACCTTTCCTTCTTCCTCTCCCAGCCGCAGTTTCTATCGTTTCCCTTCTAGAACCCAAACTCCCACCACACCCCATCGGTCTCGGGTGTTCGGAATACCAGCCCACTGGCCGAACCGGTCCAACCTGTATCTTCCCTCATTCTCTGTGGCTTTAGTCATAGAAAAAATTTCTCTCCAAAAGTGCTCTGTTCTGTCCTACTCCCATCATCCTCCACTGCTAGTACAGGCACATAGTCTTTTTAGGTTTACCCCAAAACAAAAATTCTGTCATCATTTACACAGCCTCGTGTTGTTTCAAACACATATGATTTTGTTTTTCTTCCATAGATCACAGAAGGAGATGTTTGACCGTATGTTCACGCTGCACTTTTCCATACAATTCAACATTTTGCTAAATTTTGTTTAAAAATAAAGAGTCAATGATAAAAGATTTTAATATGGACTATTAGCTTCATGCACACTCTATGCTTTATTCAGTGGATATGGTTATTTGGTTAACATTTTGTGCCAATACTTTTATTCCTGTATTTTTGATCTCTTTTGAAGAACCCTTACCTCCACTGTGTTTGATGGTAAAGAAAGTAGAAAAAAGGGTCGAGAGAGAGTGATTTACTACAGGTATGAGGCGTGACATATAAACTGCCATTTAGCAGTGTATGACAAATCAGTAATTTGAATACTTGTTTTAATTTGTATTATATATTGTAACCACGCCAACATTTTTTTGTTTTCACAGAAGAAACATGGCAACAGTTTCAAAAATGCAAAAATGTTAGACACCCTTTAATCCATTGTCCTTGATTTATGCCAATATTATGATTTTAATAAATGTACTAAATTTTCTGCACTGATTGGTGAGGAAATCTGTTTGAATTTAAATTTAAATATGGTAACTAGCTAAAAGCTCTGTTCTCTTGTTGTTATCTGAGAGAGGCATCGAAGAAACCAAAATACTCGATTTAAACACCCATTTCAAACACAAGCTACTACATGTTAACACAGAGAATGAATGTACTGAATCACCACAGCCTTTGTTTAAATTAGTCTGAGTCATTTAACTAATAGTAATTAATTAAAACAACGTCACCTGAACCAGTTTAAATCTGGAAAAATATGATATCAACTCTTGAAAAAATTAACAGAGTAATTATAAATACCAAAACACTAAAATCATATCAATCATATCAATTATATAAAGATATTTTCACTACACTTCCTTAAAATGTTGTCTAATTAAATTAAAAATATAATTTTTTTGCAGTGAAAAAAAAAAAACTAAAATTCTGGAAGTCTAATTCTATTGAATAAGTTTGCACAAGGCTAAAGAAAACTTTTTATTTTTCTTCAAATGCAGTCTAAGCTGATGAGTTTTGAATGTTATATGTTGTATTTGTTCAAGTTAAAAATAAAACGTATTATGAAAAAAAAAAAATCCATGGTTCATTGTTGGCAAAATGATCATGATAGCCTTTATATTTCACATCTATGTGGTCTTGTATATTGATTAGTCCTACTTTGCCATTCTATAAATTTATAGTCTTAATAAGTTGTATTATAATATGCTATAATGTATGAAATATATTTATCTAAATGTATCAATTGGTTTCCACAATATTCACCAGAAGTCATCATTTCAGGGGTAATTTTTCAAAATTTTCTTCCGTGGGGGCATGTCACCAGGAGAGAATTCATTTTGTAGATGCTCGTTTTGAGCGGTGGTGAACTTGACTTGAGTTCAGACCCTGAGGTCTTAAAGTGACAGAAGCTGCTAATAAAGCTGCTGTCGCCATTGGTGTCAATTTTAATCGAAAAACTGAAAGAAAGTACTTTACTGCCCTTGACTGAATCACTTTTGTAAAATAAATAAGAATGAATGTTGAATTTATAGTGAAAACTATGTTTTGTATATTTGTTTACTTTATACAATATCATATTATTCAGTGCTTTAAGTTTTTCAATTAGCCATTTTCTTAATTGGCAACTGTTATTCTGAATGATTCTAGATTATATTTATGTAAAACAACTTTAGCAGTGTTTTAGAAAAATGTGTTTTTTCCTCTCTCTCTATAGTTGGTGACCTAAAGTGTTGGGGGGGGGCCCTGCAGTAACTCATAACCCTGGGGCCCAGTGAGGTCTTAATGCGGCCCTGGTTCTGGGAAACCCTGGCGAACGTAGTTCCAGGCAGCTCTCCTGACCGCATTACACTTCCATATCACTTCACATAGCTAACACTAATAACGGTCACGCAGTTTGCACAAAAAGGTGTTGTCACAGTCAGCGCTGCCCCGGCGATAAGTTATCCTATATAGTGTAACTTTAGCAACTTAAAGGCTACACATGACATTTCTCACTAGCGATGCAATAACAGATGTAAGCGCTGTTTTCAGACGCTGCAGCAGATGAGTGTTTAGAGATGCACAGAGGTACGTTAGACTAATTCACACAAGCCCGCTCGCTTTCTCTCTCTCTCTCTGTGTGTCTCTGTCTCTCTTGCTCTCTTTCTAATAACTTCATTAATAACTGCAGTAGAATGCTATCAACGGTTCAAGCCTCCATTACCAGCTTTAAAACGTTTTGGTAACCTTACTAGCAAAAGAGACGGTGGACGAGATGCGGTAGAAAAAGTCCTAGTCACAATACTGATTTAATTACAAAAACCATACGAATACCTTTAAATGAATCATCGTATCGATGTCTTGAGTTGTGGTAACCATAAGTGGAATAATGGACTCCGGGCAGTTAAATTATTAGAAAAACAATGCACACCCGAGGTGTAACGGCCACTCCGCGAACGGCCCGTCATCAATTATTCCTTACGAATTTTACAGCAGCACTGAGATTTGAACAGTATATCATACCTTAAAAGCATTGTTTTGTGAATGAAAATATTATATTTCATCAGATGATGAGAGTTCAAGAGTCATTTTCGTGAAGAAGAAAAAGAAGAAACACTGCCATCTTGTGTTAAATTTGTGTGAGGTAACTCTGAGGCACGTAACGAATTATTTTTACTTTGTTACATTACACCACTGCCGGTTTTACGAGTCTGGACAACATGAGGGTGAGTAGCCTAATTAGTGACAGAATTTTTGGGGCGAACTAACCCTTTAACATTTTGAGGTCACCTAACTACAACATGACATTCTTTCTTCTGTTGAGCAAAAATGAAGGAATATTTTAGCCCATGCAAAGTTAAGTGGGGTAATATACAACATATTAATTTCATTTTATGTAGGCCTGCAACAACAAAAAATAATTTTTTCTAAATAGTTTTTTCATGTTCTGTGGAAGAAATTAGGTCATACAGATTAATGACTGCAGTGCCTGATAGGAATAATGAAAGGATTCCTATCATTTTAAATGATCAGAATGTATCTATGACAAAAGGTTCTAAAAATATGGCTTCTTATAAAAAAGTGTTCCCATGGCTCAGTTTGGCCCAGGTTAGGGGTAAGTTGACCCGAGTCGAGTCAGTAGGTAAGATGCACCATCTGGGTGTAAAATGACCATCTGACCAAATCTGATTCAAACCCATGTGAAATAAATAATAATAATAATAATAAAATCAATAAATTAATTTCATGAATTCCTTTTACAAACAGTCATATTTATTTTCATGAAGTTAACTTTAACAACATTAAAACCAACCAAATGCAGTTTAAATTTCAATATTTAATTGTTTGCGTTTCTGAAACAATATGTTGAACACCAAAGTTGTAGCTTCCTAAAACCAGACTAAACAGAGTTTGTTGGCTATTAGGTACTACAGGTGGAAAGTTATATCTGATTATAATGCGATGAAAAGCATTTTCTGGTTCTCATCAGAGAAGGAATTGGTGCTCTTGTACACTGTCCCTATCAAATAAAAAACAAATTATATATATAAAAAATACACACACACACACACACACATATATATATATATATATATATGTGTGTGTGTGTGTGTGTGTGTGTGTGTGAGATGAACTAAACCAGTAGTATCACATTAAAATACCAGTTTATAATTCAGAGAATTAACTTACAGGGGTCATGATGCTGCTTAAAAGAACATTAGTTTGTGTATTTGGAACAAAATGTGTTTATGAGGTGTAAGGTTTAAAAAAACACATTATTTCCCACATTCTGTACATTATTGTTCCCATGTCGATTTTCACAAGGTTCATCTCTCTGAAAAGCTAGGTGTGCTGTTATTGGTCAGCTATCCAGCATGTTGTGATTGTACCTCAAGCGTGTGATGGAAATGTTATGCCTCTTAACATATTGGCCGGAGCGACGAGACATAAACATATATCCCATTATAAATGTGATATATATACTCTTTCTTTGAGTGAACATCTGGGCGGCGTTATGCAAGTTATACTATGGGAAGATTTGCCGTAGACATATGAGGGCATGTTAGAACGAGCCATTTTAGATTGGTGTGGACAAGTCCTAACTTTTATAAAGAATATCTCTTTGGATTTGAGACTTTAGTCTTTGCAACTTCACAGATCTTCTTCATGCAACAAGAGCTTGTAACACTCAAAAGAGAAAGGAAAAATTGAAATCGCGTCATATGACCCCTTTAACTACAGTGCCTTTTGATGGGGTAAGTTAAAATGCTGACTTGGTTTACCCCACAACATTTGGCTCACTTTGCCCATAGCTGCCATTCTGGAAAATAATTGCTCTGTTGCTTATCCGTTCAAGCTAATACTTAACTAAATGATTTGTATGCTGTTATATGCTGTTATATATATTTAAACCTGTATAAATTTGCTTTGATGTAACAACCATTACATTTGTTATAGTTTTTAAAGTAAATGGGTCCTCTCCATTCACCCCCATGTGTTTCTCCTTTTCTGGTCTGGAAATTATAGGTGCTTCCAAAATACATGGTCACAAGACAGTAAAAGTGTACAGTTGCCAAGTTGGCTCCACTTACCCCACTCTCCTCTACTTCCATTTAAGATAAGACAGAAGCAGGTTCAGAGAGTGAGGGAGAGCCCACTCTTATCAAAACATCTACAATAAAGTCTGAAATTATAAGAGTGTGCCGTATTCTGTGTACTATATAACTACATAATTTGTATTAACAAGCACCCACCCCACTAGTGCCCCGTTTGGGCCACTGCCCCTCAAAATGTCTGTGCACGGCCCTGGTAATGAGGATAATATATATATCAGCTGGTATTTTCAGTAGGTGTGATGCAGTGCTGGTTCTGTTTAAGTCAACAGAATTGAGTCTGTTTTCTTGTCTTTAAGTCACTTTTCACTCTATTTAAATAAAAGCACAGGCAGCATGGGGAGGATGAATTTGTGATCATATGGCAAAGAGATTAGCAAATACTCACTTCCTCCTGTAGTGTTTTAGTGCCCTCAGCACACAGTTCAGAAACCACAATCACACAACAACAGACACTGATACACGCACTGATTTATTCAGAATCAAAAAAGCTCGCTCGTTCTGTTCTTTTAGTCACAGTTTGTAATGCTTTAAGGGACATTAAATGTCCTGTAAGGTAGTAAACATCAAGGAGACATTTATTAGAAGGTATGCTACATTGAAAGGCATTACATCAAGTTCTACATTCTCGACCTGTTAATGAGGAAATGTAGCTTTTGTCAAGTCTGATGCTTTAATGATAATGGGGCAATGCAAAATGGGAGGGGAAGATGTGAAAGGGAGGAAGAACATGAAGTTAAAGAGTAAATCTTTCCATCATTAACTGACAGGACATGCCTCCACCTATCCTTCACTTCACTTTTTCTTTCTAGAGGAACTCAACAACTGTGGTCTTCCACACAAGACACGTTTCTCAAAGACACAGGTAAGAATTCTACAATATACCTTGATCTTTTAATGTTCTTCTGTTTATCTTTAGATCTTCAGGGGAATTGAACTGTTGGTGGATTACACGAAAGTAAATGTTTCCATTATCAGTGCTATTTTAGAAATACCATATTTGCAGTTGCAGTCGGTCCTTATTAATTCATCAATTTGTGTCTGATGAAAGGGGAAGATTTATTAGACTTTGAACATCATTGTAGTCCTTATCGCATGTGAATGTAGTTGATTTAAAACATTTTGTAGAAAAAACAAAAAGTCAAAAACGTTGTTATTGTTAACTAAAACAACATATTTGGTAAAAAAAAATAAAAATAAATGAAAGCTCCAGAAGTAGATATAAAGCTAAAATAAATAGGCAATAAATTAAAACTAAACAGAAATATTAAAAAAACTAAATAAATTAAATTAAAAACTAAATTAAAAATAAAAATGACAAAAACACAAATTACTAAAACTTAAATGAAAACTGAGTGTTAGAATGAAAGTAATACAATAAAAATAAATGCTATAATAGTGTATAAATAAATCTAAAATAACAGTGATTCAAAAGTACATTTTGTTCAATTTTTGTTTTTGTATAGCAAAAGTTATTCTCTACTTGTGTGTGTGTGTGTGTGTGTTTAGGCGTTAAGCAAAGAAAAAAAGGAGAAAGAAAATGTGCTATTTCCTGAAGAGCTATAGTGTACATTTTGAATTACAATTTCTTGACTGTAAGATATATATAGAAAGCCAGATTCTCCCTCTAATGGTCACTCCACTTGTCATCTACAGGAAAAGAGAAAGTTGTAGGCCTTGCATGACCAATAACAAAAATATAACAAAACAACAAATTAACAACCAATTCTGCTACTCCCACAGCATGCATATGGGCTCCAGCTTGAGATGTATTGCAAAGTGAAGAAAAGGCATCTGCAACCCCTAAAGACTCTCTTTGTTTTATTCCTGACCATCAGCATTATCTACAGGTGGTTGCAGGTGGTTGATAAACAACAAAAACATCTCAATCGCAGCAATGCATCACTCCCAAACAATATCACAATCCTGTTGTGGTACTGGCCGTACGGTACCCGGTATAGCCTTGCGGGAGATGTGTGTCTGAGGGACTATGGCATCACTGGATGTGTGCTAGGGGACAATCGCACTCTCTATGAAAGTGCCGATATAGTGGTTTTTCATCACTTTGAGCTAAAGCTGCATAAACAGCACCTTCCAGTGAATTTCCATCGGTCCGCCGAACAGAGGTGGGTATGGCTTTCTTTAGAAGCTCCACAAAACAACGGCGACTTGTCGCAATACAACACCCTTTTCAACCTCACCATGTCATATCACCCTCAAGCTGACATCACTGTGCCCTATGGAAAGCTGTTACAAAGAAGGAAACCAGACTTAGACATTGTTGTACCAAAAAACAAGAGTTTTGAAGCCTGTTGGGTGGTTAGCAACTACCAAAAATGGCACAAAAGGAGTGCAGTGTTCCAAGAGCTAAACCAGAACCTCAATGTGCAACTGTATGGCCTTGCCGCCAGAAAACATCTACCAAAGGAGGCTCTGCTTCCAACGATTTCACGCTGTTATTTCTACCTGGCCTTTGAAAACACACAGTCTCCACACTATATCACTGAGAAGCTCTGGAGAAACGCTTTCCAGGCTGGGACTGTGCCTGTGGTGCTCGGACCACCACGCAGAGACTATGAAGCTGTGGCGCCTCCAAATTCCTTCATCCATGTGGATGATTTTAAATCTATTAAAGCCCTGGCTGAGTATTTGAGAGGCCTAACTAAAGATCCAGAAAAGTATAATGCATATTTTACCTGGAGAAAACACTATACAGTTAAATTATATACAGACTGGAGAGAGAGACTGTGCAATATCTGTCCCATCTACGGACAATTTCCAACTCAAAAGGTTTATGAGGATTTGAGAGTGTGGACAAAATGGTAACTTAACAGCCAGCTGACATTTGTACCTAAAATATATAGCGCTTTTCTAGGCACTCAAAGTGCTTTACATTGTGAGAGGGGGATCTCCTCATCCACCGCCAGTGTGCAGCATCCACCTGGATGAGACGCAAGACATATTGATCCAGAACACCCACCAAACACCAGCTTATTGGCCAATCAGAATATGGGAATTGTTAGAAGGCCATGAAGATCAGAGGCCAAGGGACAAATTTGGCCAGGACACTGGGGTTTACCCCTACTCTTTTTCGAAGGACATCCTGGGATTTTTAATGACCACAGAGGGTCAGGACCTTGGTCTTATAAGAACGACGATGATGCTTTTTTAACAGTATAGTGTCCCCATCAAAATACTGGGGCACTAGGACCCAAACATACCACAGGGTGAGCACCCCCTGCTGGGCTCACTAACACCTCCAGCAGTACCTGGTTTTTCCAGGAGGTTCCCCATACAGGTACTGACCAGGCTCTGCCCTGCTTCGCAAAAGTGGGCAACCAGTCTCGGGACACAGGGTGATATGGCTGGAGATGCATGTTCAAAGTAAAAAAAAAAACATCCATGTAGTGCAAGTTTACATGCAATGGTGTAGTGCCCCATTCCTCAAATCTTACCCTGGAGGTCCAATGCACTGCAGTGTTTAGCTCCAACCCTGGTCACCTGTCTGGGATTCTCTAATGATCCCAAAGACATTAACTGGCATTGATTAGTATGCTCATGCGTGTTTGATTAGGGTTAGAGCTAAACTCTGCAGGAAAGTGGATCTCGCGGTCCAGATCTGAGGATCCCTGGTGTAGTGGGATTGAATTTTTTTTGAAAGCTGCATTTTTCAACAGTCTTCTGCAACGTAAACTGTGTTTTTTTAAAAGTAATCTCATTCAAACTACAATGCAAATATGGCTATATAGAATGATTAAAATAGTGGAAAAACTGTGGAAAAAGTGCAGCGGAGAGCATAAATGTGAGTCACAAGACATGGACTGCGAAAAAGAAGAAAAAAAAAAAAAAAAAAAAATCAAAACAGTGCAGTACAATGCAAAAACATGTTCTACGGGAGAAGCCCCTAAAGGGGACCATTCAGTGAATGCATTTTCCGGATTTTAAATTTAAAACCAGGAAAATGCAAGGTCTAAACATATGCTTTTTTTAAAAGTTAGACTTGTGTTACATTTTGTCATGTGTGAAATCTAGTGCATGTTTCCATGGGAAAGCAAATGCAGTGGAATGCAAAAACACGTTCTGTGCGAATAAGCCATAATGCAGAATCTATTTGAATTCATATTGACCGCATTAGCAGCACCATGGATGTATAAACACCATTTATGGTGTTCACCTTTGCTGCGAAAAAATAGGTTCTATTGTGATGTACGCCTGATCACAATAGAACCTTGTGGGGCCATGGTGAAACAAATGTTAAACCAGTGAATTTGTAAAATAGATTCTTAAAAAAAAAAAAAAAAAAGTGGGTTCTTGGGGGGAGAAAAAAAAAAACTGAATGCAAATAAAACTCAATCCACTTTTCAAACTTTTTCTTTGCAGTGAATAAGTTTAGATTTAATTGATAAAACATGTTCCAAGTTTTAAACCAAGAACATCTGTTGGAAAAAAAAAGGGAAGAAACAAGAAGTGACTGTCAATGGAAATGTTTTAATTGCTACCCAATAATATTGCATGTGTTGAGCAATAAACGTCAATAAATTATCAAATTAGCTTTCATTTATGTTGCATAGGGATGAGCATGCATGATAAACACCAAAAAGATAAGGCACATGACCTCAGAGGATTTCAAACTGGCAGCGAATTTCATCTATCACCCTGATAAAAATATTACACCTAGAATCACTTTCAATTAAAGATGGAAGAGTGCAAGCATTTAGAGAAAAAGAACAGTGACTGATGTCCTTTGCAAACCATCTGAAAAAAGGTCTCCTCCAAATTGTAGTAAAAAAAAAAATCCATCTCTTTAAAAATCAAGTAATTAAACTCATGAAGTCTCGAATTTGCTGCCAGTTCACACAGAAAGGTGGAGAAAAACAATGCAGACAAATATGGAAATATACTTTGGGAATCATCAAATATATGTACATTAAAAATTGATACAGGAGCAAAAAGTAATAAAAACCAACTATAAAAATCACATCTGAACCCATGACTTCATGTGCAAACGCATTAGTTCAACAAGGCACCCATTATACAATGATTCACCAGCCTCCTAGTGTGCAATCAGAGCATCCCAAAGAACATATGGAAAGAAGAAAAAAAAAAAAAAAGCAACGTTTACATAATATGACTGATCTGATCCATAGCTTGGCTTGGAGCATTTCTATAAAGTTTAGCTGGTGAGGTGACCCACCAGTCCAGGGTGCAGAGCATTTTTAAAGACCTCGGGTCGGTGGAGGGATGGCATGTATAGGGCAGGGGCTCCTCCGGGATGGGCTGGTCCAGGATAGCCTTGCCCTGGGTGGGCTGTGCCACCCATGTGGGGTGGAGGTGGTGGACTCTGCTCATAATACTGTGCTTCAGCGCATTCGTCATCAAAGGGCAGTGCTAGACGTTTTCCCTTTTGTCTACGGTTGCAGAACCACACACGTACTACCTAAAGAAAAAAAAGGATAGAGTTTAGGTCAAATTGGATCTTATTATGGATCCAAAGACTGATGCATGCTTACATCTCTCTCCAGGCCTAGGTCATCAGATATGTGCGTGATCTCCAGAGTGTTGGGTTTGGGGCACTTCATAAAGTACGACTCCAGAGCACAACGGACGGTGCCTTCCAAACTGGTCCTCCGCTTTCTTTTTCTTGTGTCCACGAACACCCGTTCAATTTTGTACATCTGGAACATAAAATAGGCGATATGAGACAAAAAAATATTGTGTTCTACATATTTCTGAAATAAGAGATTTAGATGTACAATTATGCAAGCATTTCTGGAACATTTTATGCTTCCTAGTCAATCACTGAATTGGATGGTCAAATACGTATTACATAATGAACAAATTTTGCAATATTGCCAGCCTGAGATTCGAACCCACAACCCTAAGGTTAGGAGTCAAACTCTCTAACCATTAGGCCACAATTATGTAACACTTAAGTTTTTCCGATTGTAGCATTGTATACTTCACAGTAACAGCCTGTCCAATGAGACAGGTGACTGAGGCAAAATACGATCAAGTTCAACGACAGGGGTCGCCTTTTTGAGCGCCCTCTACAGTAGGCCAATGAAGTGTACTTACATCCTGAGGGTTTTCGGAATTCTCTGCCTCATTCAACCACCTCTGGAGCAGCGGCTTCAGTTTGCACATATTCTTGAAACTGAGTTGGAGAGCCTCGAAGCGGCAGATAGTCGTCTGACTGAACATTTTGCCTAGACAAAGAGACGTTTAAACATTTAGCTTAAAACGGTTTCTTCATAAGCAAGTTTATATAACGGTTACACAGCTCAAACTCACCATATAGGTTTCCCAGCGCGAGCCCCACGTCCGCCTGCGTGAAGCCCAGTGTGATGCGCTTGTGTTTGAGCTCTTTGGCAAACTGCTCCAAGTCCTCTGTAGTCAGATTCTCCTAAAAATGGGAAGTTGTTTAATTATACCAACAAAAGGTAGATCTTAATTAACATTTAGTTTAGGTAAAAACCTCACCTCCTCCTCAGAATCACTGCACCCTCCACTGGAGGAGCCGCTGCTCCTGGGTGCGCTCTGCGCCTGAACCGAAGGGGTGTTTTGCGCGGAGCCTCCGTTGAAAAACCCCAGGCTTCCGAACCCATTTCCGGGTGGAGATGGAGACAGCGATGGGGATGATGCGGAGGGTGTCGGGGGAGCTTGGGAAATATTAGCGGAAGCTGTAATGTGAGGCAGTCCAGGCCAAAAAGAGGGGTTCCAGGGTGTGTAATAGTTCACGCCGTTGGTCACGGATGATGTCCCGGGTGTGATGTTATATTGTGACGTCGGCTTGTTTTCTTCGTTGGTGTATTCATCAACATCCTTTTCGGTTTTTACCGTTGTAATCTTGATTTGTTCCCTGGTTTCAGCGATAGGCGGGCTGATGTTCGCCGGCTGGGTGGCTGACATCGCTCCCGCGACCTGCCCGGTGAACTCGGGTGCAGCAAACGGGTACCAGTGTTTGGGTTGCGCAAAATCACTACCTTGCAGATCGTTCGTTTTAAAATCGCCTGAAAATGGGAAGAAGGTTTGGTGTGTTGTAGCGCTGATTCCGTTGAAATGGGCTTTGTTAAAAAGCAGGCTTGGATCCTGAAGCATGCCGTGCGCGAACTGCAAAGACGCTCCGCCAAGTCCATCCAGGCCCGGGGCCTGAGGATACATGGCCCTGTTGAACTCGTAGGGTCTGCAGTCCGCTCCTGTCGGGCTCTGTGGTCTCTCCGTCATCTTCTCACAAAAAAGTTATGTAGATAAAAAAACAAAAAAACAAAAAAAAACTTCAAGAGAGAAAGCGTTGAGGCTGTTGGTTTGATAGTCAATACACGGCGATCATTATCTCAGTACCAGGATGCTCTTGTAGAAATACCAGTCTTTGTAAACCAAATTTGATTTCGAAGCCTCAAATTGTGCGTCCCAATATCAACCTGTGTGGAAATGTGCGCAGTCCTTGTGTGACGGCCATCAATAAGGCCTTCAGAAAGGCCTAGAAACTCACCGCACCAACTCTTCCCAATCTCACTTCTGATCCTGTCCCACACAGGTTTTGCTAATCAATCGGAGTTGGAGGCTGGGGTCTTGACCATCTCCTCTCCTATTGGTCACCTGAGACAATGAGCCACAGCTGACGGTGAATTTGTGAATGAACTTGGTTTTCTCATTGGGTGAGGAGAACGTGTTTGGGAATGCGAGGTGTATCTGTATATATTTGTATTTTCCAAAAGTACACAAATCATGCATTTAATCTTAAAAAAATTAAAAAAGTAAAACTATAGGTAATTCATACAATGAAATGCATAATAGGCTAATCCAGCATTCTCTTATGCGTGTTGTATATTTACAATGCAAATAGCACTATGTATGCATGTGTGTTTTATATTCATGCCACATTAAGTAAACTTTGTTTCAGTAATATGCACTTAATGAGTTTTCTTGATATTGTAATTCTCGGCAGCCGTGGGAAAATGCATTTTGTTGTGCACGAATTGAACAGACTGTTTCAAGAGGCATTTTATACTACTACTTAAAAACTCAGTTCACCAGATTTCATTAAAAAAAGTATTTTTAACGTAATAAAATGTATACAAAATATTTAATAAAACTGTTTAATCGGTAAAACTGCATTCACGTGTATTTTCGCTGTTCTATTTGGACAAGAGCGACAAATAAAAGGTGAAATGTTTGTCTGTTGCTGATAAGCAATTGGATTACAAGCGTCACATCTCCCACCTTCACGCTGCTTGTTGAATCACTGATAGGAGCCGTTTATACTTGTAAGAGTATTTTGAAAATAAAGACAACAATAGCTTACTACTATGATGTGGAATGACATTATTTTAGTTCACTTTTAGCTTTATGTATTTTTAACGTTTAACAAAAACTACTTTCAACAAAATTGTATTTATAAATTTAACCAAGTCAAATCGCAGCAGACAATTAATTATAATGACATGATAATGTAGGCATATAAACGTTTTCTTGGATTATAGTTTGAAATTCTAAATTAACTTATGTTTTTAGCATTTTTATCCACTTAAGTTTTTAGCATGATATGCTCCCATATCACTTCTTATTTTCATAACCCCCCGCCCACCCACCAAATTAAACATAATCAGTCCTACATTTACTACGCATTTCTCTCTGGTTTTATTAAGCTATAATTATTATTTTTTATTTGTATAAATGTAGGCTATATTGTGAGATAAAAGCTAATCTAAATAGAATTTTTCTGGTTTTATTTATTAGCCTAATTATGAGTATTTTAGGTGCACTGTAAAAATCCATCTAGCCACTTCATATTTTAGAAATGTGGTTGCGGTGTTTTTAAAAAGTATAATCAAATTTGCTGTAGGCGAAATTATAAAATCCAATTATATTTAACTGCCCTGAAAAATGTCGTTGAATCTCGTTTATCCTAATAATTTTTTTTTTTTTTTTAATTTTGTTAAATTATTTTGCGTCTTAAAATAGCCTAATAGCCTATAAAATAACATAGCTTGGGCTATTTACAAAATATAATGGCTAAGAAGTAGCGTAGCCTTTTTGTTTCATTACACATTGTTTAGAGTTTGGAAGAGCTCTGCAGACTCATCGATACAGCTGTGCACCCCCGACCGAGACGATCGGTGCAGATTGCGGCAGGAAGACGCGCCGCAGGAAAGTGGATGGGGGAGGCATTGTGCCAGAAGAGCCCCGAGGCCCCCCGCCGCTTCCAGATCCAGAGTAGCGATGGCCGGCCATTAGCTGCCTTTCAGCACTGAACAATAAGCCGCAACCCTTTGATTCCGCCCCTACCCCCTACTCTGAAACAAACACGCCACAAAGTTTCACTGAGTCGCTTTACCGCATTAACATTTAGGCCAACACATATCTGTATACTGGAGACATGTTGTTATTATATACCTTAGTCAGGGTAGCGCCATTTTTAATTCGCGACAGCAGCGAAACCGAGACTGAGGGAAACAAATACAGTGCGTTCAGTCTACTACTGTTGTTTAACCACATATTGGTTGTTGACTAAAGGTCTTTCCAAACTCACAATAAGAGAGAAATCCATAAAACACTTTTGAAAGTTCTAACTTGTGAGAATTACGAGATATGGACCTTCTCAGCAGACGGGTGTTATATAAATAAGGCTAAAACTTACAGTAATGTTTATGGAACCTTCGTTTACCCTTCTTCTAAGAATTTTGAGAGAAACCGTTTTTAAGAACAACATTCTCTGAACGTCCTTAAGATGTAAGCCTATTTGTAGCCTACTTGTTGAACATTTTAAGAAATGTTTTTGAAAACTTTAAATAGTAATGTTATAATCGTGACAAGAAAACTGGACACAATATTTTAGCAAAGCAATATTCTCCAAATGTTTTTATAGCCTAACCTACATTTTTTTTTACCCATGCGTATACAGTGTGTGTCATCGTAAGGACTACATCTATGGCTTAAAATGATCAAAATATCTGCTACGCACATATATACCTCTCCAGTCTGCTTTGATTCCCATTCTAATCTCCCTGATGCTTCGCCACCCACCCAGAGCATCACACACCATCAGTACAAGCACAGCCAACTCAAATCTAGAACAATCAACCCCCTGCCACCAAACACACTCTCTCAGACCAGGAGCTATAGGTCACAACTGAGCTGTCCATCTCTCCTGGTCACAAAGCCTAGGAAAGGACACACAGGAGGCCTCCGGGGCCAGTCAAAGCTTTTAAAAGACATCAAACCACTGCTGCAGGCATTGTGCTGGCCCATGGACTTGGGTGGGGATTGTTATGTAAAGTGCCGACAGAGGAGGAGAAAGTGGAGAGAGATGACACAGGCCCAGTGAGGGACGGCAGAACCAGGATTAGCCCGCAAAACACTCCCAGGTGGCTCTGTTTGCAGGCTTGTGTACCGCAAAATCTGCAGTCAGCAAAACTTCTCTTAACTTCGTTAGAATTAACTTGACTTAAAGTGGCACTGAACTTTGATGTTCAGTTATATTGGTTAATATTGTTCAATGTAATATGGAGCAACAGCTTCACCCCACCCTTGTTTATATGAAATGCATTCTGGAACGTCTGCATCAGAATTAAATATTATATATGTGGGAACCGAATGTTGTTACTCACAAAAGGTTGTACAAATATGTTGTAAAGAGCAAGTTTAGATGAAATAATGACTTTGTGTTTGAAGATACCAATCTGAGGAGGAAGGAAATCAAACATGAAGCTCTTACATGCATCTTTACAAATAACCCATATTAATATTTTACCAAACATATTTGGATAAGTTAATCAAATAACCTTCTCAGATATCTATTTGCCAAAGCAACATTATATTTAGTTATTTTGTGTGCTAAAACAACTACAACTGAAAATTAAAAGCCTTTATATGTATATAATAAAAGAGCAATAACTAAAAAAAAAAAAAAAAAAAAACCTATTTTTTTTTAAAAATAATTATTCATAAATAGACTAAAAATGAAAACGGTGAATACTAAAATAAAAAAGGACAAAAACTATAATCGTAGTGACACTAAAACATCACAGATATCAAATTATCAATATTTATCAACACCAATATGGAAGCCGATAGCTGACAGATGAAGTTGTGTACAACATGCCGTATCATACTCTAGAAATAATTTTATGTATAGTGCCTTATATAGTTTGGTTTTCTGTTATTTTTTTTTATTTTTGTGTTTTTTATTTAGGTTTTAGTATCTGATAAACAGGTATGTGAGCTCTCTTGTCTTTGCCCCATTCACTTATACAACCTGTCCGATGGCCTTTTGATTGCATTTGACACCCCGCTGACGACTACTGCCTCTCTCCCCACATATCTTGATCGGGTGGCCTATGGCTGCCTTCCTCACCATTCACAGTCACAAAGGCCTTTAATGGCTCTCCCCCCACAGACACCATGAGGCTGGATCAGTGATGGGCTCCTCTGAACCACACCTTATGGGGCAGTTAAGTGGCCCATCGCAGAAAAGAGCCTATACTGGGGGAGGTTGTGTCTCCCCTTGCCACATTCTGTTTAGCTTCTTCAGATAACATTTTTTTTCATGTCCAACCTAAAAACAAGTATTAACAGAAACGAAACATAGACAGGTTTCTCAGAAGAATCCAAGATTTAAAGTCAAACACACACTTTTCCCAATGTAAGTCTTTGATATATAGCTGATGCAACATTATCCATAAAATCCAATTTGATTTATGGAACAGTTGCCCTAGTGCAATGTTATGCATGTTAAATGTTATGCAATGTCATGTCATGTTAAATAACTCCTTACTTATGGTTATCTGTTTGGGAGGCTTTCTATAAATATATAATACAACATAAACCTTATAAACAATGAAAAATAAAAATTTATCTAAAAAGTAACTCTGTAGCTGTTGTATGCAAAAGTGTGACTGCAATAACATCACTCGTACACTTCAAGAAAGTACTATATAATACATTTAAGTTTATTTATTTATTTACAATAAAGTGATTTGAGCACAGGAACCTCAACATCTCTGTTTCAGTCTAACTAGTATTTCATTTCCTGACACAACCATTATATCATTAGATAAAATGGATTTGATTTTTACTGAAGGACTCAAAGAAAAAAGAAAAATAAAGAGAGGGAGGGAGACAGAGACTTCATATTAAAGAACATACATAGGAAAAATAACTAATGTGACAAATTAAATAGAACTATTCTTAATCTCAAAAAGAAAATATATTATGTTGTTTTTTTAATAAAGACTATAAGAAAATAATACTCAGATAAGGAGAGACAAGTAACACAAGTAAATGTGTGAGAGAGCACTGTGTATTTCACAATAAGAAGAAGAGGTGCTTTTGGAGGCAGCTTCGCCCAAAAACACGAAGACCTGTTAAAAGAAATACATCTAGCTGAAAGTAAAGATTCCTAACAAGACTCTAAAGAGAAATGGTTTTAAAAGGGATGTGACATAAAAAGCTAATGAGAGAAAACCAACCCAAAACCAAAACCTTTCAAACACCGCTGTCTTAAATTTACTTTTACTTTTATTAACTTCAGTATCTTTAGAGTTTGGGTGTTTTTCTCACTTAGTTCTGAGCACAGATTTTCCAGGAAAAACAGAGTCATATTATTTTGATTTGTGTGTAGTGTGACATATGCAGCTTCACCCTATGGAGGAATGCTTTTAGGTGTGTTAGACCAATTCTAAAAGTATGCAGGTGTGTGTGTGTGTGTGTCCAGGTCACTTGTGATTTCTCTGGGAGTGTAAGGTGGAGTCGTCAAACAAGGGGTTTTTCACCTCCATCTCTCCAGTCTAAAGAAGGAAAAGACATAATGGTTATACTAGTTTAGCTAATATGTTTTATTTTGTTTTTTAAATAATGGGACTGAAAGCATGGGACACCAATAATTGTAGTAATGGCATCACAGGAATTAATTTACTTTTCATAAATTTTAAACTAGAAAATATTAGTCATTTTATTCATATTTATTTTATTCATATTTAAGGTTTTTACTGTATTTTTGATCAAATAAATACAGTATTTGTGAGCATAAAGTAAAAAAAAAAAAAAAAAAAAAAAAAAAAAAAAAAAAATATATATATATATATATATATATATATATATATATATATATATATATATATATATATATATATATATATATATATAAAAAACACAACCGACACCATTAAAAGGAACTGTCCATGCATTATAAACTGTATTTAACAACAAATTTAGTAAGACAATTAATTAATAAATGTAAGTAATTCTTCATTACTCTATTCCATAATATATTTATGTATTTTTTTGTATTAATGTTCTCATAAAACCACATATATAAAATCTAAATAAATAGAGATGCTAAAAAGCTGCTAAATGCACAAATGTTTTACGCACCGGTGCTAGTCCAGGGCACTCGTACACAGTGAAATCTCCCACTTCATTCTCCTCATCTGATGTGGCCCCAGACTCGGAGACTTTAGGTTCTGCTTTATGTCTGTGTTCAAAATAAAAATCAATACATTAACATCTTTAACAGATATATATTACATGCAAAGTTTAATAAATACATATTTTTTCACAGGGAAATGGCTGCTTATTCATCACTATCATGATGTCTTAACCTTCGCGCAAAAGCACAGTGATAACAGAAAGGGATCTGACATATTAATCTATGTATTTACATTTCAGAACCAAAAGTTAATCCAACTATAAAAGTAGTGCAGCTTCAAAAAAGGATGATTTAGACAACTTTACACTCAAACAAAAATAATGCAGGTAAACCAACTAACGATAAAAAGAAAGATGTACAAATAATGTTTTTTATTTTTTATTCTCAGACAGGGACTGAGAGCTGAGAGGAGACAATGCAGCTCAAGCGACTAAACTAATGAAGAGATCATATATTGTGCTTACTTCTCCATCGAGAGCATCTGTTGTTTCTGATGCTGGTAGTGATACATCTGAGCACTGTGAGCCAGGGTTTTATCCCCAGACTAAAACATGGAAAGAGATGGACGTAAACACACATTACAAGAACTGGCTCTTGTATTTTTCTGATGTATGAACTGGCATTAATGTGAATGCTCTTACTGAAGTATGATTATGATTGGGACCAGCAGCATGAAACGCAGGGTAATCAACTTTTTGAGCCAGACGAGTTTCTCTTTGTAACCTGTTTAAAAAAATTACAAAAAAGAAATAATAATAAAAAAAAGAAATCAGGCTAAAGTTCAATAGGGGTACACAGTTAAAAAAATGCACTGAAAATGTTGAAATTATTCAAGGATATAAACTTATTTATTTTTTATACTAATATACTAATTATTTTTATTATTTAAAAGAATGAAAAAGTAGAAAAAGTATACAAATACAAAAGGAAAAATATAAAAGGATGCACTAACAAAAAAATAAGAATTGATATTTAATTAAAAACATCATTTATTTATAACATTATATTATCTATATCTATATTTAACATTATTTTATATTATAATTATATTCAATATACTTGTATATTATAAGAGATACTAATCCAAAACAAAATAACTCTTTTCTCCCCTCAAAATAGTTCTTCATTAGTTTGAACAGGAAGTTTTTAGAAAAGAACTACGGTGGCATGATAATGGTTCGGGCTGACGTCAAAATCTGACCGACAAATTAAAATAATAAAGATTCAATTTACCTGATCCAGCAGACAGCAGCGATGATGAGCGCCACGGACCCCACAATAATGCATAAAGAGACCATCACTGCTCCCAATGACACAAACACACACAATTATAAGAAAAAGAGAAACAGAGACATACAAGAACTCTATGAGGAGGACTGTCACATACAGAACATCTTGATTCATCAAAATAAGCGACATTTGATCAAAACTGACACTTGCCAGAGATTTTTCGATATAATTCAGAGAGGCTCACAGTGTACTAACGTCCAAGCCAAGCCAATTTTAAAAGCACAAAACATTACGTGATGGGCCTGCTTTAAAATGCCATCTTTGTCAGGGATGCACAGTAAATTTGGTAAATGGCATTAAAAAGATGTCTGTGGAAATTGGGTCAACTTATGCTGAAATGATTAAAAAAAGAACTACTCACAACACACTGATCAAAATTAGGCTTTAAACCAAATCAGAAAACACCTAGTGACACGTACAGACTAGCAGGCTGTCTCTGGAGGAGTTGGGGGAGATGATCGGCCCGTGGCGGTCGGACGAGTTTGTGACCGGCTGGGGAGATTTAGGGGTCTGGTGTGTTGGTGTGGATGGACCGCTGGTCGTTGGTTCTACAGCTGGGGGTTTGTGCAGACTCTTCTGCTTCGATTCGGACTGGGACTGCAGAGGAGACTGTGAGCGAGGGTCTAGAGAGGAGATGAAGAGACAGAGAGAGTCAGAAAAAGAGGATAAAAGAAAACCGATATAGCAGAAAACATCTGGGTCACATCTGGCATCACTGGCCAGAATTCTAACCTTAAAATCAAGAGTAGGCACAAAATAATGGCTTCAGAATCATTCCTAAATGTACAAAATGGTTCTAATCTGACTCGGGGGAAGACAGAAATCATGTCTTTGTGGCAGTTGTTCTTGTGATGCAGGCATGATACAAGACTTGTTCACCTAACAGATTGTTGGTGGAAAGCAAAAATGCTATGCTAATGCTATGAAATCATATTTTGTGAGAGGTTGTGACGTCCTAATAAAGCAAAACAGCCACTAGGTTTGAAATCAAAATCTCCAAATGAGAAAGAAACAAGTATTGGGTTGCAGGACCGTGTTCTTTTTTTATCCTTGTTTCAGCATTAAAAAATATTTTTATCTAACATTCCTAAAGTTTCTATAGTTACTAGCAAAAAGCAAGCGAGGTGCAAAGTTAAGGGTTTGCTATGAATCATTAGAATGGCAACACTATCTCACTAACCATAACCACACAGATTCTAAGAGCAGAGAGTTCAGACCTGGCTGTTTGACTTCTGACATTTGCTGCTTGGAAATGACGGAGGACAGATAGTCGATTTCTTCATCCACGTCAGGATGAGAGGCTGTGGAAATAGAGACAGAATGTCATTTGGTAAAGATATCAAAAGACAAACATGCTTCTGCCATTGAACAGGCAAAAAAAAAAAAATCATGGTACCATTTGTTTTTCTGTACTTCATTCCAAATGCAGCTCAGTCTCAGTTGTATTGAGAGTATCAAACTTGTGAGGGGAGTGTGATGAGTGGGCTGTGTGTGTTCTGAGAGTGAGAGTGTGCCAGAGTGCTGTTTGTTTGACACGCTCTAAAGGCAAAACAAAGGCAGCTCATGGTTTAATGGTACGCTTGGCCAGACAGTAAGCTGCATTCCAAGACTATGGAAAAACGTCCCTCTTGACAACCAGCCTGCGTGTGTGTGTGTGTGTGTGGTCAGGGAGAGGGGGTGTGTGATCATTCATTATCTATCACATGTCCGAACGCAACACAAACAACTACAACATTCAGAACAGAAAGAGTTGTGAGCTGTGAGACTATATATACTTTATAATGGCATAAAACTATTTTAAATAAAATTATAAAATTATTCAGCACTGGTTGGTAAATGTTAAACCAGAAAAAAAAAAAAAAAAAAAAAAAATATATATATATTATATATATATATATATATATATATATATATATATATATATATATATATATATATATATATATATATATATATATATATATATTACCACATATATATATATGTGGTAAAAGTTCATTACATCATCTGGCCTTATATGGTTAATTTTATACAACCAAAAGATAATATATAATATATTGCAAATATAAATTACATTAACCAGCCCCTAATAATAAAAAAAAAAAAAAAAAAAAAAAAAAAAAAATATATAAATATATATATATATATATATATATATATATATATATATATATATATATATATATATATATATATATATATATATATATATATATATATATCTTAAATATTCAATCAGCCCAAGGTAGTTAATTTTATAACAAAATAATGATATGCATTATGTCATCCAGCCTTAGGTGGGTCAATTTTTCAAAATAAAATAATATTGAACGCACTGTAAATAAATATTGAATTTATTTTCCAGCCATAGTCGGCTAATTTTAGATAGTAAAAAATTTATTACTTATCCAAGCTCTTTGTATAACCAACAAAATAATGTTGACTATATCATAAATAATTAATATATCGCCCAGCCCTGGTTTTGTTCGCTCTTTCTTGAAAAGACATTCTAGCGTGGTTTGACACATTGATAAAGATCACCAACATTAATTTAACAGCCATGGCTTTGCGTGGTGAAGTGTTGCATATTGCTCAAGTCTGCAAAGAGCTGCTGAATAAAAGAGCAACTTTATCTCGATTATCAGCCTTGCACATAGACTTTAAATATCAAAACTCGCCTCAGCACTGTACCATGAAGTACTGACAGACCTAGCTACTGTTTATTGTCATGAAGGTTTGTGTTTAGTCTACAGCTGACTGGCCATCTGCCTCCTGGAACAAGACTGATGTGATAAAACAGCACATTTCGCTGGCTCAACACCCCCGCTCTCCACAGCAGGTGTCGAAGGAGGCGGGTCAAACCATCTGTACTTGTTTTGAGTGGACAAGTGAACCTGTAAATCTGTGGTTTACACATAAAGGGGGTGTTCACAAACAGTCCAGCCTGACTAAAGCTGATGAACAATTGAAGAAAGTCTGGACTCAGTAGGTGCTAGAAGAGTGGACAACTTGTTCCACGACTTTACACGCAATTTAATCTGTAAACACTATAACTTTAAGTATTCATATTATTATTATGAAATCAAATGAGTGTTTTTTTTTTGAATTCACATTTATGAAAAGTGTACAAAGAAAGTTAAATATTAAATCTAACATTAAATTAATTAAGTTTTAATTAAAAGATTGTAAAAGATGAGTGTGTTTTTAAAGGAAGATGCTATTTCAGCCTTTCTCTCTAAAAAGAATTTAGGTTTAGTCCAATGTGTTTCTTGCTGTTTTTGAGTGAAAATTGTTTCTACATCTTCAATTTTTTTTTAGAATGGCATTATGTTAAGAAATAATGTTTTCACACAATTGTACTACAGACCATTTACTGTTTGAATTTGCATGTACAATGACCATATTAACAAAAAAAAGAATGCATGAATACATCAGAAATCCTCATGAAATAGTATATAATGTTGGCTGCTTTTGTCATAATGTACAATATTTTCTCAGACTTTTGTTAGTATATAATGCAGCTTTCTTTAACTAACCAGATATAAAGCAGTGTCAGGCATCTGAAACTAACAGGCAGCATAAAGACTATTTTTGAAGTTTGAAGACGATTGTTCTGCCACCTAGTGGTGGCTTTACTAAAATGCATTGGTCAGTGATGAGTGAGTGTTTTTGACTGATTATTGAGTGCTTAAATCAAACAACAAAAGTACAGTTATTATATGTGATTTACTGACATGCAAGTTAACACAATTAGTACAACCTGCCAGTCGGTTTCAGACGATATGATAATTAACATAGCCACCGATGTGTTAAAATTAGGCAGGTGTTTATTATTGTCTGGTGTCTCGCTCTCTCTCTTTGTCTGACCGGTGCTGCAAAAATGAGACTGCTGACCTACATAGACAGATGATGATTAGTCGCAGATGCTTCGGTTTAGCTGATGGCTGTTAAATAACTTGTCAGTGTGGCCCAAATTCAAGGGCAGGAGAAAAAAAGAAAATCAGGGATTTCAAAATCATAATGGGGAATTAAAAATCCAAATGAACTGTATTGTTCTTTAAAACTCAAAAACACTCCACGTTGTTCACTCACAACCATATTAAAGCAAAGAGACTGGTGACGCAGGACTGTTTGCTCAGTCAACTCTTTAACAGCAGGTCCCACCTTGGTCTAACATTCACTGTCGCTTTAATTACGCTCCTTCAATCTTTAAGACTGTGCTGTAAGGCATTTCAAAAGGCCAGAGGTAAAGGTGTAAGAGACAAAACTGCTTTCAAAATCAAGGGAAACTATCCTACTTGAGAATACTGAGCAGCTAACGTTTAATGAATAGATCTGTTTATCGATACTGATGTAAAATGCACTGCTCCACACAAAACACGCAGGCTCTAGTTACACAAATGAAACGCTTGAAATGAAACCAGCACTTTATCAGAAAGGCAGGCCTGTGTTTGGAGAGCTGAATCACTTACGGGAAAGGTATTGCAGATTACGAGAAAGAGAGAAGGAGAGGTAGGGCGAAGACCTATTAGCATGGACAGGAGACAATGTTTGGGAATTTTGAGCATAGACAAAACCAACAGGTCAGTGCTGCATCACTGCAACAGCACCTTTTTTTTAAATGAACATTTAGTTAAAATCACATAAATATTTTCATTTAGCTAACGGTTTGATCCAAAGCGACCTACAAATGAGGACAATGGAAGCAATAAAAATCAGCAAAAGAGCAATGATGTGCAATTGCTATGAAAAGTCTAAAACATTCGTAAACATCTTTTATTATTATTATTATTATTATACAATAAATAAAATCAATAGAGCAAGCTAGTTTTAGAGGCCTTTTCGCTTTTGTTACTTGTATAATAAGTAAAAAGAAAACAGATATGATAAAAGAATATTAGAGAAACTAAAAAAAAAAGAAAACAAGCAGTTAGTAAATGTATAGAATGGAAGTCTAAAAAGGCGCCGTTTTTTTGTTTTCTATATCAGAATAAAAATAAAATAAAAATGGAAGAGACGTGTTTTTAGCTAAAAACGTAAAATACATAATAATTTTATATATTTTCTATTGCTCTCATTTTGACAACCCTTGTCAAATTAACAAAGAAACTGGCTGCCATGTGTAATCTTATTTTTCAAAAGAGTTTATGAATATATGGCTGTCATGGAACTACATTACAGTTGTCAGAGCCATTAATAATGACAGGTTTGCAACATTTTTCTGGATCTTAACATTTTGTATTAATACATGCACATTTTGAATATTTCTCACATACAGTATTTATTACATGACATACTAGTCAATTTCATGCACAAAACGTATGCGTGAGAATGACTTTTTTATCTCATGGATGTTTGGGTAGACAGACTTTTAAACAGGAAAAGATATTCTAATATTTAAGTTTAGTGTTTTAAGTAACTAGTAACATGTAACAGAATAATGTTATTTAATTACAGAATAAATGTAACTGTTATCTGTTATAGCTACTGAGAAAAAAAATGTGTAATTAAATTACAGTTACTTATGAAAATGTTAATGATTACAAAAGGCGGTTAACATCTGAATATTTTCACGCACATACAGATATGACTAATTTCTTTCCCAAACTGCATTGACTGCTTTTATATATAAGACACCAATGTTGCAAGATTTTATGGCACAGAATAGTACACATGATGCTTATTCAACTCTTATATGTCAGTTCTTCCTCTCATAGCCATGCAAAGGTTTAAATCCTAGTCTTACTGTAAGGTTAACCCTGCCTTGTTTGAAAATCTTCCAGTGCTCACATGGAATTACATTAAGGCCAAGGCTGCACAGAGACACACGCGTGCACAATCCATCTGATTAAATTCAGTCATGTGCCTCTGCCACACGAGGAGAGACAGAGACAGATTAAGCATTATGCTCACCACAAAACTAACAGTGAGAGAGGAGTGAAACGAGAGGAAAAGCACAGGCCAGATGATGGAAGGATCTGTGGTCTAAACCATCAACATCATCTCCTCTTTCACAACGGCATTAGTCACAGGCCAAGGGTTCGGATAATGAATGCATAGCATTTGGCTCGTGAAAATGGTTCTGAGTCACACCAAAGCAAAGGCCAGATTAGACAATATGTGCTAAATGAATGGTGACACAGTAGCCAGAAGGATGGTAGGGTGCATGTGTGAAAGCCTTCGTACCTTGGTGGTGGTGCTGGAGAAAGTGTGTCCTGGGAGCAACACAATGTCCCGCTTTATCTTCCTCCAATGGGGAGAGGCAGGAGCCACAGTGGGAGGAGCCAGGCTTGCAAAAGTGCCGCCCCTTTCTGGCACAGTCTATGTGATCGGGGCACTTGTTTGCTGAGAAAATAGAAAAAAACATGTTGAAAGAAAGAAAAACAAAACAACTTCAAATTATATCAGCTTGCATAGCCCTGAATTATCATGTCACATGTAATGTGTTTGAATATTAAAGGCTTAAAATCACTATGCAATATTACACCACGTGTTGATGACAGGTGAAGAAAATAGTGTTCATTAAAAGTCCTAACTTCAGCATTCAATAACCTGTGATGTTTTTTTTTTTTTATTGGAATTGGAATTGGAATTTTTATTGTAAAAAATTCATAATTATGCTTATTTTGTTTTCTTTCAAATTTTGACACGATTAAAAAAAATAAATAAAAAAAGGGAAAATGTATATTACTAAACATAAAATACTCATAAATTATCTTTATTTGCATAGTATCTATTGAACAAAAACAATCTATCAAAAAAATCTTGATATCCGTTGTTTACCATTTGAAAATAATACTTTTAAAAGACTTTATTACTTTTATTCAACAAGAAAGCATTAAATTGATTAAAAGAGAAAGCAAAGACAATTTACACAACTAATAATGACAATAAATGCTGTTGTGTATTTCTATTCATCAAAGAATCCTGAAAAAAATCTAGCTTTTTTTTTCTTTCCACAAAAATATAAAGCAGCACAACTGTTTTCAACACTGCTAATAAGAAGAAATGTTTCTTTAAAGGGGTGGTTAAATGTTATTTCATGCATACTGAGTTTTTTACACTGTTAAAGAGTTGGATTCCCATGCTAAACATGGACAAAGTTTCAAAAATTAAGTTGTACGTTTGAAGGAGTAATTTTGTTCCCAAAATACTCCTTCCGGTTTGTCACAAGTTTCGGAAAGTTTTTTTCGAGTATGGCTCTGTGTGACGTTAGATGGAGCGGATTACCAAAAAAAAAAAAAAACAGCATTAAGGGACCAGTGGATGGAGTTTATTTTTACAGAGCATCAACGGAGTTGTGCAAGTGTTTGTGTTTGTTCCCTGCATTTCGAAGATGCTTGTTTTACAAACAAGGCCCAGTTTGACGACGGATTTGCGTATCGTTTATTTCTTAAGGATGATGCAATCCCAACGAAAAAGGGTCACGATCGTGTGTTGGAACCGCAGGCGGTGAGCAAAACTGCTTAAAATATTTCTGCCTCCTTGTTAGTGCGTCCGCCTCCCATGCCGGTCGTGTTTTTCCAGGAAAAATCGGTACAGACTATCTTACTCTTATGAATATAATAAAACTAAAGACTTTTTGGAGTTATGAAGGATGCCGTACTACTCTATAGGTACTCAAGATTAACAGGATATTGAGTGAAAACGAGGATTTCAGCCCCCCTTTAACAGCGAATCCACATATTAGAATGATTTCTGAAGGATCATGCGATTAAAGACCTGAGTAATGGCTGCTGATAACCCTCTCTGCCATAACATGAAAAATTGAATTAAATATATTAATACAGAAAATAGTTATCTTAAATTGTAAAAATATTTCACAATATATATATATATATATATATATATATATATATATATATATATATATATATATATATATATATATATATATAAAAATAAATGTTAGTGATTATCCATACATTTTATTTTCAACATGCAAAGCCAGTAAACCTGAAAACTTTGGCATCACACAAACAAGGACAGAAGAGAAGGTGTATGACGTAAGAGCATCCCGCAGATGCTGTCGATAGAGCTTTACTGGAACCTGAAAATTCCTTAAAGCCTCAGAAACATTCAATGGTAAGGGTAACTGAAGTACCCAGTGACATCAATGCTATTGAATTCAGTCTGCCTCATATCCTCGACTGACTCTCAATCGCTCTAGAGACTCTTAAATCAGTCATCGTTACAAACTCGCTTGAATGATTCAAATCGGTCCACATACGCAATCATAATCTCAGCTCCTTCTTTTCAATGATACTTTTTCATATGAGCTCGTATTCTCTATAAATCCCTCAATTTTCAGTGTAATTCACCCTGTGGGGTTGCAGAAGGAAACTGGGTCAGCAGCAGGTGTGTGTCTGCTGTGTGTGTGTGTGTGTGTGTGCTGTGATGGTGCTTGGGGATTTCATGGGGATCAGAATCATTTTAGAACTATTATAGTTTTTGCAAATTGTATTTATTTACAATATTACTTTCAGATTTAGTAATTTTGTTGAGTGTTTTTGATATTTTTTATTTATTTGTTTTTATTAAGTTATTTTAGTACCGATTAGCCACTTCAGGAAATCAGCCACTTTGCTTTAGTAATGGCACTTCTACAGGAATTTGAAAATAAAATAAAACCATATACTTATGCATATTCCATTACTTAGCAAACTGGGAGCTCATGCCAAGGTAGGCATTTCTTAAAATAGTATATGATAAAGGTATATGATAAAGGTAAAAATCCATTTGTGCCTAAAGAAAATTAACCCATAGTGAGACACTCCAAGCAAAATGTCTAATAATTTTCAGTTGCTGAGTCGATGTGCTTCAGTGTCATGAGATGACTGGATCTCTGTCCGTTCTCTGACATCATCTGACGGACGTCAGTAGGAACTCACAGCAGAATATTAAAGAATGACACATTTTCCATCGGGAAGAATTTCATTAAGCGAAAAGCAATCATTCACGAATTGTCCCAGGCGGCTTGTTCTTAAAGGAGAATAGAGCTAAACTGGACCATGGAACTGGACTAATGGTCCAAGACAAACTTGTGTTGTTATTAAATGATACTTTTTATTTTTACAGTGACATTTTTATATTCACTTATTTATATGTATTTATCCCTTTGATGGCAAAGCTGAATTTTTTAGTGTCATGTGATCCACCAGGAATCATCTAATATGCTAATTTGCTGCTCAAGAATTTCTTATTATTATCAAATATTTTTTGATTTGCAATAGAAGTCTTTTGCAACATTTATCTGCCCCACCACTTTGATCAATTGAATGCATTCGTACTGAATAAAAATAATAATAATAATAATAATTTATTTCAATTATAATTTGTTTTAAACTGACCCTAAACTTTTGACTTCAAATAATCACTGAAATATATAATATTAACATATATAATATTATATATACAATATTAAAATATACTGCAAAACCCCAACAAAGCCAGAATCTGTCACAGAACCTGTTGGCAAGTTTCTACCAAGTGATGAATTTATGACATAAACATAATAGTTTAAACTGACTTACAACATTTGATGTCAACAACAAAAAAAGGGAAAAAAAATGTGTTTCCTCCGATTCATATATGATGTTCTGCATATAAAATAAATATCTTCAGATGTGTGCCAGAGGTAAAGCTAAGATCTAGACTATATCACCATTGTACCCTTTTTTAGATGCTGCTGCTCAATATGCATTGATTTCTGCTCACACCTGTCATAGACCTCCTCATCTCTCATTAGTTTTGATAAAACACCGCCAGATTGCTTTTAAATCTGGAAGAGGAGTCATGAGGACTGAGATTAACTGACTAATGAGGTGCAACTGTATGTGTGCATGTGAGAGATGCACATTCCTCTAAACACCCCGCTGGGCCGCCCACCTCCAGCCGGTCATGGACATTAATTTACACAATCAACCACAAGCTCAAGCTGCACTTGGAAATAAGGAGGACATTTTGAAGCAACAGCTTTTTAAAGCTTCACTGCAGTAAATGTACTTCAATGTAAAGAACTAATTGACAGCTGTATAACACTATCATTTAGATGAATATTGTACCTAAAATTACCTTGCAGCACATTTAATTTGAAGTAAATTGTTCATAAATAAATGCATCACCAAAACTTTCTTTCTACTATGAAAGAGTGTATTTTTTATATGACACTGGACCTGACCGACTTACTGCATTGACAAAATACCACTGAGAGCTCTTTCAAAATATCTGCTTTTGTTAAGAAACCCATTATTTTAGCAAACAGGACTTGCAGACTATTATCAGAGACCATAATGTTTCTGGTTGGAGAAAATGCTTTGATCGCCAGTCCGCCTCTGCTCATCTAAACATCAGTTACATAAAACTGATCAAAGTCAAACCTGACAGAACAATTACATCTGGACTCTTTGAAGGACCAGCTAATAGAGATGAGATGGCCACTGATGTGTATGACTTCTAGACCTTGAAAAGAAATGAGCACTAATCAGTGGATCTTATTAGACACAGGGTCATTTCTAAAGCAAACATTAAAATATAAAGTACAAAATATATCTATATTAAATATTAAAAAAAAAATAATACTCCATTTATTTATATAAAACTGAATAAACTGATATGCTACCATAAGTGTGTTTGTCGGCACTCCTAGGCATGGGTAATTAGAAGTGTTACTGTTTAAATATTTTATACTCATAACATGATGCTAAATGAATGTCCATTTAGTTATGTCCATAATAATAATAATGACGATGAGGATAAAAAAAAATTCATTCGGAAAGTATTTAATAAAAATACAATATAAATCAGCATTTCAACATGGTTATGTAATCTAGAAAATATATAAAAAAATAACAATGATGAGGTATTTTCTATCTGTATTTTATTTAATTCAAATACAAAAAATAAATAAATCAGCATTACTAAAAAGTGATGTAATCTATCAAATATTTTGGATCTCATTTTTTCTAGTATGAACTACATTGCAAAATATTGTTACCATGGTATAAAATTTATTGAAATTATTAATTAATTAATTATAAGCATTTTGGTCTTATCACACCAGTTCACATTTAAACAAGAATTAAAAAAAACTGATGTATTCCTTTTTGGCTCTGCTATTGTGTTACATACAATCAGCTAACTTAAAAAATAAGAAATTGAACTGGTTGTAAACGCATTGATGAGACCTTTTGCTTCCTAACACATCTGTCATTTTCCTTAAATAACACCAAAACCTCAATTTCAGCTGGCTGTGAAGTATGATTTGGTCAAAACATCTCTGATCATTTGCTCGGCTAAAGAAAAGCACACACCATTACATAAGAAAGATTTGCATATCATAAATCTGGATTAAAAATGAATATTTCTAACCATCTGCTGCTGGCTCAGAAATCATTAACCGAGCTCTGAGCGGGAAGGAAGCCAACATCAGCACAGACCTGCAGCACGGGAACAGGGACACGCTTACGTGGCAATATTGACAGCTTCCATTTACTTTGTGAGGTAGGATGTGAATCAGAAGTGGCCACAAATGTTTAAAAATCTGTGAAGAGGCAATAAAAGTAAATCTTTTTTTTTCAGCTGGATAATCATTTTGCAGTTGTGATAGGAGATGCCATGAACAGGAAAGTGTGGATGGATAAAGGGAAACTCCCATTGTGTGGACTTCCTGTTGCTCCACTTAAAGTCAAGCTAAGTGCCAGTTGTTTTGCCCCTTTTTAATTTGGCTCTCTTCCATGACCACAGACAAACTTATGTTATTAACCTAGACTTTATATTTTCTGAAGATGTAATGCATGCAAATGCAAAAGTTGCTGCCACAACACCACTGTGCATTTGCTAGTGTTCACAGCATTTTTTAGAACAGTGCTATGTAGGTACAAGGTTGCTTTCTGATCCAAGTCAAACAAACTCATTGCCAAGTTTCGATGATATTCAAGGATCGAGATACAGCTTGGGGCTCTGGGTTTCTTCACCTGTCTTCATCACTTAAAACAGCAATAGCATTCAATTTGATGCGTCATAAATATTCATAACATTTTTCTTAAACAAACATGCATTCTCAATCCAATATTCTTGATCTGAAAATAGCTTTAAAGAGCTTTAAAGTAGATTCTGTGAGACTCTGTTAGCTTTACAGACAATGGGGTCACCGGTTTCCATCCATTTGGCTCTTTCTCACTTTCGGTACTTATTAACTTAATGGGAATTGGCTACAATCCCAGCTGCTACGGAAAAAATGCTGTTTGAATATCTCCCGCTACATAGCAAGGTGCTAATGTGATTACATCTGGATCCGGTTCGCACAGAATTGTAACCATGACTTGGTTACATTTCAGACAACCATACCTCAACTCTCAAATGCCATCTGTAAAATATGATCATTCTTAAATATAATGGTATATCTAAAAAATTACTGTTTTTTTTTCATTTTTCATCATTTTATTTTCACCAAGGTTGCATTTAATTAATCAAAATACAGTAAATTTTATGAAATATTATTACAATTTACAATAACTATTTTCTATTTTTAGATATTTTTAAATGCAATTTATTCCTGTGATGGCAAAGCTGAATTGTCAGCAGCCTTTACTCCGGTCTTCAGTGTCCTTCAGAAATCGTTCTAATATGCTGTCTTATTATTGTCAATACCTTAATAGTTTAATATTATCAAACTGTTTAATGAAAAGTAAAACTGTATGCAAACTGTGAATTCTTTGATTAAATAAAAGTTCAAAAGAAAAGAATCATTTCTTTTCATGACAAGAAAAATTTAATGAATCCTTGCTGAATAAAATCACCAATTTCTTTAAAGAAACCTTACTGACCCCAAATTTTTGTACAGGAGTCTATATTTACACACACACTACATATACATTATATATCCTAATTAATCAAACAACAAAGCACATTTGACTGCATCATGCAGTTTAATTAAATTCTTTAAAGGGGTCAAATGATGTGAATTCATTTATTTATTTCTCTTCGGAGTGTTACAAGCTCTTGGTGCATAAAAAAGATCTGTAAAGTTGCAAAGACTATAAAGTCTCAAATCCAAAGATATATTCTTTATAAAAGTTAAGACTCTGCCCCACCCCCCTAAAATGGCTCATTCAAACACGCCCCCACGTCTACCTCACTATGTGGAAATATTTGCATAATGCTGCCCAAATATTAAGCAGAGAAAGAAGGCGTGGTTTCAGTAATCGCAGTAAGTGTTGAAGCCGGCATTTCATTGAGATGCTGTGTGTATCTAGGAGAAAGCAAAAGCACTTAATTTGGCCTCCTGAAAGTAGATGCATTTTGAAAGATGAAGCTCTCGCTTATGGAAAGGGGCTTTACATTTCTGACGAGAGCTTGCGGTGTTCGGCCAATCACAATGCACTGGGTCAGCTGGCCAATCAGAGCAGACCGCGCTTGTCAGAAGGATGGACTTTATAGAAAACAACACTTTTGAGAGAGGCGGGGCATAGAGGACCTACAATAATGTACCATATTTGAAAAATTATGTGTTTTTTTGAACATTAAAGCATGTCAACATAATCTTTTACACCAAATACACAAAATAATGATCTTTAAAAAAGCATCATATGACCCCTTTAAATTAACAATTTGAATGAATGTATGTGAGAGTGAAGAAGTGTAGTACTAGGGCTTCCACTGTTCATTTGCACAGAGTAAATGATAACAGCTGAATGTAGGATCATTTTAATAATTCAATTCTACAGCAATAAGATATTTGACTGTGGGATTTCTAGGTACAGTAAAAAGGGACGTGATTATAGCTGTTTCTAACTGGGGATCACCTAGTGAAAGCATTGTTCTGCGAACCATACAAATGCAAACAGGCCACTGAAAACCAGCCTGTTAAGACTGGAAAATGAATATGCGGCTTTTCATATCCTAATTAAGTATCCTTACAAAATTATGAAATAAATACACATTTAAACAGTTATAAACACAACAGAAATCAACAAATGTGTCTGCAGAATTCTCCTGTATTGAACACAATTATGTTTTTGTTACATCAGACTGTGCTTCAAGCGTCTGAGGGTCTCTTCTCTGCCTGGCTGAGATCCTAATTATCATTAACAAAAACCCAGTAATGACACACATCCTCATTAGTGAGAGAAGTGCAGTGGACCACAGGAAATGAGGACATCTTTACGCCCACATCTTTCAATAGCCCATTAAGACATTAAAGAGCCCTGCGATGGAAACCTCCATTTTGGTTTAGAAAGCTTCCGTACGGTACAGAAAGAACTTGTTTAAGTCCCTGCTGATCAAAGTGTACTTTCTGCAGTCAAACTGGCAACCTGTGTACTCAATGCGAGAAGACTTAAGGGTGGATGTTTGCTGTGTGTTGCTGAGCACTCAAGGGTGTGTTTGGATTTTATAGTGCATATAATACATGTAAACCATGTTTGTTTGTGCCTTTAACTTTATAAGAAGTACACATTTTAAATCTCACCACCAGAATGGCAGATAACACAATCGCAGCTGCTTGGTTCTCACATGGCGGGGTTTGTATACAGTACGTGGCCTCATTCAGGGATCTGCTTCAGAGATAAGCTGCCGCTCTCAATGTGCGCTCTGCAAATCATCATTGTGGCAACAACGAGCTGTTTCCAGATCTCTGTAGAGCCTTAGATCCTCACGTTCCCCTGAGACGGCAAGCGCAGGGTCCAATTCTGTGGTTACCACAGCAACACAGCTAACCTTTTCTCAATCCACTCCATCACCTCCGAAGAGAGAAATGCAGTACTCAGACACCTCACATTACCCAAACACTTCTTATGTAAGTGCATTACGAAGTGAGCTGTAGTCAGAACTGCAGCGCAATGGAAAGAGAATGTTCCCTATTTGTAAAACTGCTGGGTTAATTTCTTAAATCTCTTTTACCCTGTGCTTTATGAGGAACAGGGTTAAGGTGGCATTTTAAGGTTCGGATTTCAAGTTTTTTCAAATTGGTATTCTAATGTGCACAAACTAAATAGGCTATTTTCCAGCCTACCACTTGATTATACCAAAGCTGCTTTAAAAGACTGCAATTAACAGAACTTACAAATCAAACAAAAGAAAGCTCAGGACATAGCCCTGTTGTACCTCAAACTTTTCACATAAACGCAAAACATTTCCTTGTTCTGAGTGAGTTGTATGACTATAAGGCACATTTGAATAAGCATAACAAAATACACTCCTTGGGTATTGATTAACCAGGAACATTTTCTTCAAGGAAAATGTCTTTGCAGCACAATAATTGGTTGACTACCCTGCCATTGTGATCGGCTGTTACTATAAAAGAAACTGAACTATTAAAAATAAATCAGCAATTGAAATAAACCTGAAATTAAATACAAATATAAATATTAAATAAATAAATAAATAAATAAGAAAAACAAGTTATAAAATGAAATGTTGACTCAATAGCCTAACTGAAATAAATTTTAAGCTGAAGTGACAAAATCACAGCAGCTAAAATTAAAATGTGAACTGAAAGCATAAAAATTAAAGTTAATTAAAAATTTTAATACTACTAAAATAACACTGAATGTTGAGAAAAAGTCTAAATTAAAGATGAACATCAGTGACTGCAACTTTCATGACAGTGAAAACCTTTATGGAAAAGAATGTGACTTAATAATAAATCAAATAATAACATTAATTAAAATAATAATATTATTAAAATACTACTACTACTACTAATAATAATAAGTATTAATATAACAAATCATTTAAAAAACATAACAGCTGGTACGAATGCATAAAAATAATATTATGAAAATTAACATCACTCTGTTACAGATATCAAAGCATACCATTTATGAAATTATGATAATTTGCATAAATGCTCCTCAAACAAACAGCAAACGAACTGGGGGTTGCTTTTTATAAACAGTCTACAGGTTGCTTTGTTCACCTGTGCGAAACAAGCTTGATTATCCATACATGGTCTGGTCACCATCTGTGAAATGGCTGCATGGCTAGCGGCTCGAACCACAGTTCTGTCTTTCTGTGTGATATATGACATGCTATTCTGTGGCGATCAGATCAACAGCCTGAGGGGGGAGCTCAATGTGGAAGCTTTTTTGAAGTCACATGCTAGAGAACAACAAACAATCTACTTTACAATGGAGAACATGCGTAAACATGTTTAGGCAGTGGGACACGAGATAAGAGAGAGAAAGAGAAAGACTGATCAGCCTCTGGACATGTTACAGAACACTGAAAACCCCTAGAGCAATACAGCAGGTAAGAAAGGATTATATTAGCACATATACAGTATGTATGAATATTTTAATCATTCTTTTTTGATGACTCATACGGTTTTATCCAACAATTCCATATACTAAGGCTGCTCATTGTGCAGATGTGTGTCAATGAGAAAGTGATTGAGATGTCCTGCCAGTGTCCAGCTGTTGTCATTTCCACAGGGGTCTGAAAAAGAAGCTTGGACTGATAATCTCTGCTTATGTTCTCCGTAATTTCTGCACTCACATCCCACAATTCAGTTCACATTGCCCACTATGAAACTCTTAGACTATTACAATGAACATTTGAGCCATCAATCAGACACTGACTCGATGAGCATAGAAAATAAATAAAAATATATGGATTTCCTTCAGTCATATTTACAGTAAAGTGCAAATGGGTCAACAGATGCTGAATAAGAATGGTATGAATATATATATATATATATATATATATATATATATATATATATATATATATATATATATATATATATATATATATATATATATATATATATATTTATATGTGCGGCATGGGTTTTATATATATGTATGTATACAAGAATTCTAATTTCTCAAAACTGTGGTTGGGTGATTTCCAATTATTGCTTGTTCTAAAATTAGTTTTAGTTAAAAAAAGAAAATGTTTAAAAATGCAGTAATAACTTCCAATAAAGCTTAAATTAAGGAGCTAAAGCTGATCTAAAAGTCATGCTGTCCCTGTTACATTTAATGTATATAAATAAAATTAAAATGTACGTGTACATTTATGTTAGACTCTGTATTTCAATAATGAATGTGTTAATGGTTGTGCAATGTAAGCATCATAATAAAAGCATGCAAATACATGATGATAGCTTCTAAAAATGAGATTTAAAATGCAACACTCAGTTTTATGCAACTGTATAATCTCTATGTCCATTAAGGGGACCTTGACCTTGAAACAATTTTAAACAACACTTTAATAGGAGGGGGAAAGAGCCACAAGGAAATTACATGACATTTTCCTTTCCTCATTCAAGGTTTTTAATTATTTATTTTTTTACTTATTTTCTCCACTTGTTCAGCCGGATTAGGGTTATCGTAGACAGTGTGAATCCTCTTTATTCTGGCCAAAAATAAATAAAAAATTATATAAAAGTGTAATAGAGAATAAGCCACATATTAAAAAAAAAAACAAAGAAATTGAAAAATATAAATATTCAAACTCAAATTCATCTTTGGAAATCAACGATATTTAATATTGTATACATATTTAAATACAATCTGAACAATTTTAAACAGTGTTCTCACATCACATCGCATACTATGAACTACTTAATAAATGTTTCAAAACAAATATAATGATAATAATAATATATTTATTATTAAAAGCTCAAAAAATAATTAATTAAAGCTCACAAAAGCTGCTGAGCCACTACCATATGTGAGACAGACAGACTCTTACCCGGCATACTCGCACCGACGGCGGCGAAGATTACGCAGATCAAGACCCCGGGCAGGAGGAGGGAGGCCCGGGCTCGCCGTGCGCTCCGGCTGGGGCAAAACAACATCCTTAACTGCTCTTCTCAAGTCCAGGACAGCAGATAAAAGCTCCGGAGTGTCATTCCCACATCTGTGTGGGGCGGATGGACGTACACTACCGAGAGAGACAACCTGACCCGAATAAAGATTGGAGCGTCCACTCAAGAAGAGTGTTAAGCCGCTGCCTGTGTGGTAACGTTACAGAGCTAAAGATAGAGGAGAGAGAGAGGTTGCGGTGGCAGGAGAAGGAGGAGGAGGAGGAGGACCTCCGGTGATAAACACGCTACAGTAGAGATTAGAACAGCAGCGGGAGGATGAATGAGCTCGTGACGCAATGACGCTGACGTGGGTGCTGCTTCTCTCAGGTGAGGGAACGTTCTGTTAACTAAACAAAAGAGATTTATGTTTTAAGTAAAGACTTATTTGTTCCGAGAGAAAAAAAAAGAATTTATTTCATAAAAAATAATAGCAGAGCATGTTATAAAACTGTAAATTTGGGGGGAACTTGCCAAACTTACATTTAATTCACAAAAAAAAAAAAAAAAAAAAAAACGAAAATGTACTCCTTCAGACCATACAAGATGTAGAGGAGTTTGTGTCTTCATCAAAACAGATTTGGAGAAATTCAGCATTAGCCTACATCAAATGCTCACAAATGGATCCAATGTAGTGAATGGGTGCCGTCAGAATGAGAGTCCAAACGACTGATACTACTATTAAATCACACGACTCCAGTCAATCAATTAACATCTTATGAAGTGAAAATCTATATGTTTGTAAGAAACAGATCAATTTTTGAGACATATGATTGTTATTCTGTGTTTATCGGTTGTTTGTACTCATTCTGGTGGCACCCATTCACTACTGTCTTTTCAGTAAAATGTAAAAATGTTAAATAAAATGTAAGACTGCTCAATTGCAAAAATTTTCAAAAGTATAAAATCCTTGTTTTGGAAGAGAGAAATGGTAAATAATAAACTGTCTTAAAATAACTGTATAAAACATTTTAGCTTGCCCCAATTGGACACTCATGATAAATACTCCTGAGAAAAAACAATAGTTCAACCTTTTGTTGATTGTTGGTTCTAAAATTAATGCCAGTTTAGTGTTATTGTGTTCAGCTATAGCATAAATATGACATTTATTGTATTAGACTCATTAGTAATAAATTAAGAGTAGGAAAATGATCAAAAAAAAATAACATGGGAATTCAGATGTCATGTTTATAAAAATTTTAATTCACGCTTATAGTGGCACCTAGTGACCAAAATTACGACATACAGACTGTTTCTTTTCTTCTTTATGCATTGCTTCTTGAAAAATAAACAAACAAATACACACATGAATGTACAGGCACAAAAACATTTTTCCTGCTTTCTTTATTGAGCATTATGTTTTTGCTCTCAATCTGGGGTGTCCATGGCTGTTGCCATCAGACAGCTCAAGGTCTTTGCCTGAGTACAGAGATAATAAATATGTATTAAATGTTGTAAAAAGCTTTTAATTTGAATTTTTATCACCATCTTATTCAGAGATCCACAACCTTCAAGACTCAAATGTAACAATAATAGTGAGACATGTAATTATTTTCAGAAGTTGATACCTCATTTCTAAAGGGACCTTTTCAAATTGCTTGGGTTCATGGTACGTGGCCTGAATGGCCGGAATTTGATGGCCACTGCAAACCAAAGAGATTCAAAACAAAACATACATGAAAACTTACAAGTCCCATGAATTAATTTTGACACCTCACCTCAGTGAGGTTAAAACTGATGACATACAGTGCTGAGATGTACAGTTTACTTTATAAAAAGATTTGTGCTGCTTGCTTATATGTGGATCGAATCCTGGGACAGAAATCCAAACAGGATGTGCACAGGAGGCAAGAGACTTTTCTACAGGGCTTTCTACAAAGAAAAATATTTTATAGAGTCCATATATATTAGATAGATAGATAGCAAATGAGTTCTGTATGATGCCACAATAACTGAATGTCATCTATTCAAAATCACCAAGGAAAATAAAATAAGACAATTGATTTAATTCCTGTTTGTGTTATTTATTATAATTCATATATGTAATTCTTGAATATATATATTTTTAAATAATAATTATATATATAGCCTATATAAATATATAATATAAAACATATCACAGAAAAAGAAAAAGAATTCAGGGCCATAAACTTTTTTTTAATGGCAAGTGCTAACATTTCATCAGTCAATACAAAAAGGATATTAAAAAGAGGCTATAAAAATCTTGTATTACATCCTTTGGCCCTCAAGAAATGCTTCAGATGACCCTTCTGACAAGTATCTTCATCTCAAGTTAATGTATAGAAAATATCTTAAATAAATATAATCCCATCTAATCTATATGATGCCCTCAAACTTAAGTGAATCAGACATAAGCCCTTTGTGAAACAAGAGGTACACAGGTTGACATCCTTTTGAAAACAGCCATCCGTGACAAAATACAAAGTGTACATTAGAATTAAGATTAGGAATGGAAAGGTTTGGGGTTGATATAACCGTTCTCTGCATGCTATAAAGCAACAGATTGTATTAAACTCTTGAGCTACATTACGGCTGTGACACTCAATGCAAAAGCTAGTCTAATAACATTGATGCATTTGAAATATTCTCAGATGATATGAGGAAAGAGATGAGTCTAGTGTAAGCAGCACCTCTAGTGTGTTGGTGAAGCTGTGCAAGTGACAAAGCAGGCAGTCATAAATAGCGAAATTAGACTAATCTAAATACATACGACTCATTTTCATCATCACCCTGATGCACAAATGGTTTTTTCATTGCACAAAACAATTATTTAGCACTTTTTAATCTACCTGTGTCTTGGGCGTTCATGACAGACGCATGTTTTTGGTAGAGGAAAGGGCAATTAAAAAACGCCCCACCAGTCACTGCATGAAAGTGAGATTAATGCATTGGCTGCAAATATGCACACACATACACAAATATTAATTATTGGCACATGATGAAGTGCACAGAGTATGTTACATTATGATAAAGGCCACCACCATACATGCCTTTCACACACACACATGCACACATGTTCAAGTCAGATCATTGATTTCCCTGATGTTTCTGTATCTAAAACATGTTGAACTATGTTTTATTGGTCCATTCTTCCTCATTTCAACACTGATTTTGGGTTTGGTCATGGGTCTGTGTTAAGGATGTCCTGAAGACTTCAAGCCGCTTACACTTTAAGAATGCATTATATTACTGTATTTTCCGAACTATAAGGTCGCACTTTTTTCATAGTTTGGCTGGTCCTGCGACTTATAGTCAGGTGCGACTTATTTATCAAAATTATTTTTGACATGAACCAAGAGAAATGAACTAACAGAAAACATTACCATATACAGCCGCAAGAGGGCGCTCTATGCTGCCAGAGATGCTGCACAGTGCTCCTGTAGTCTACACTGAGCAGCATAGAGCGCCCTCTCGCGGCTGTAGACGGTAATATTTTCTCTTGGTTCTTGGTTCTAAATAAATGCGACTTATAGTTTGGTGCGACTTGTATGTTTTTTTCCTCGTTATGACGTATTTTTGGACTGATGCGACTTAGACTCAGGTGCGACTTATAGTCCGAAAAATACGGGATATGATAAAATAAAATAAATGCACAAAACTGAGAACCAGTGATCTGCAGTGAATGAAAAACATTAAAATAAACCTGATCCACATAAAGTGGCGTGAGAGAATCTTTTACACCTCTTTATTACCCAAAACCGATGCTTTTCAATTGTAGACAACTGAGAAGAATCTATTGCAACTACCACGATATCAGAGAGACAGCAGCTTCATGTGTTGTACCATCTCACTCTGTGCAGATCAATATAGTCCCCAACTATGCAAGATAAGACCAATCTTAACCAGGGGAGGACTTGTGATCCCCCTGTGAGGAGCTCAGATGGTACATTTTCCATAGCACAGCCTGCATTTTCTGATCCGAGATCGGTGACAGGGAGCAACAGCCCTGCGTTCTGTGAAGGGGACCGTGGTCACGGCTGATCCCAGTGTCAGGGGCTGCTCTCAGGGTCTTTCAGCGGAGAGCTGCAGGTCTCCTGGTTTTCCCTGTTCAACGATGCGGCCTCATTGTTTGTCTCTGTGTCAGTCTCGCTCTGGTCCAGCACTAGCTGGATGGTAGTGCTTTCAGTCTCACCCTCGGCGAACTCTCCTTCCTTAGCTAAACGGAACTTAATATTTAGCTTCTCAGGTTTTTCTAAAAGGAAAAAAGAAAGAAAGGAAGAAACTCAAAATTGGATTCCACCTTAAAAAGTGGCTTGTATATTTTAATCGATAAATTGTACAAAATGTAAAAATCTATCTATCTATCTATCTATCTATCTATCTATCTATCTATCTAGAATAGATAATTTAATCTATCTGAATTTAGAAATAAATAAAAACAATGTAAAATGCTATAAACGTTTCTAAAAGTAATATATAAAATATTACGCCTGCAAAAAAAAAAAAAAAAAAAACTAGCACATTTTTGACTTACAAAATTTAATATGCTGACCAAATTGACTATTTGCTGAAGTCAACAAACTAAGAGTACAGAAGTAATCTATATTCAGTAGTTTTTGTCTAGTCAAATACCTTTTCCTAGTTGTCTTTCTTTGGGTAGCAAGAGGACATCCACATTGTGATGTTCTTGCAGAGCGGCAGTGAGTACAGCTCCCTCTTTGCTGAAGAGGAACACCAGGGGAACTGTGATGTCATCGGTAGGCTCTCCATCTCCAACCATCTGGAAGAGTGGAGTCTCAGAACTGCTGCTGCCATCTCTGTGATCTGTGAGGACATTCAAAACCGAAGGGTCCGGATTCTAAGACAATGCAGAGAAATCAAGAGCATAGTCTTCAAGTAATGTTACACTGGATCTCACCAATGAAGATGACTCCGGTTGCTCCAGCTTCCTGCAGGCGCCGAGCTTTGGCAGCAAACATGCAGTCTCCCCTCAGTGCCAGTGCTATGTGTCCCTGCAGCTCTACTGCGTTTTCAATCGGCCCACACGCCGTATAGGGAACACTCTTCACAATGCTGCCTTTCACCTTAGAGAGACACAGATGAGACAATAACTTGTGGTAAATATGTAAAATACCAGCAGTGAAGTCAAGAAATTATCATAAGGTTCCTCACCCCATGCTCTTGTTTGGTAAGATCCGTTCCAAACTTTGCTGGCCCCGCCGTAAGGACTGTTTGACCCAAAAACGGAGGGGAAATGAGCTGCACAATTAGTGGCACCACTTCCTCATGCTCCGGTGTTTGGCTCACCTCAGCAACCAGCTTTAACTTGTACACACCCTTCTGAGAGTCCTATGGAAAAGAGAGAGACGGATGAATGAACTGACATATGAAAGAAGAGATCAATCACTGATATCCAACAGTTGGTCCCAGTGTCTATTTTAACTAAAACTTAAAACTAGTATTAAATACAGCTGAAATAAAAATAAAAACTAAACATTTAAAAGGTTTGTTTAATCTTAAAAATAACAAAAACAAATTAAAGCTCAATGTAAAATATATATTAGTAAGGACCATTTATATATATATATATATATATATATATATATATATATATATATATATATATATATATATATATAGACACACACACACACACACACACACGTACCATTAGTATATAAATAATACTAAAATACCTGGTTGGTCCACTGAACTGGACTAAAACATAAATAATTTAAAGCTTACTAGAAAACAAAACATGACAAAATTACTAAAAATAAATGGAAATGAATACAGATAATACACAAAAGCAAATTCAAAATATTAATAAATACAATAGTATTTAAATAATGTTAAAACAACCGACTGGTCCACTGAACTAAAATAAATTAAGTTTTAGTTTAAGTACTACAATTATTATAACTACAACCAAATAAATTAAAAAGGTAAATATAAATACGAAAAGGCGAAAAACAAGTTTACTAAAACAAGTAAAAAATTGAAAGGGTGCATTTTTATTTTAATGTGTCCTGTTATTATGAAATTATAGAATTAAGTAGTGTGTAATATTAATTAATAACATGTACTTGTATGGTTAGAGTAATGACTATGGTTTGGTTAAGGGTTAGTTACATGTAATTATGCATACAAATTCCATTATTACTATAATAATAGGTACACAATTTGTAACCAGGACAATGTAAGTGCTACCAAACTCAATATACTAAAAGAAAAGCTCATTTTAAATATTAATAAGTACAAAAACAGTATATAAACAATACTAAAATGGTTGGTCCAATGAAAGGAAACCTGAAATGCTGAGCCTTGGCTGGCAGAGACCAACTCAGTAAGGGGTGTCAGAGAGATGCCCATGCTTTTCAGAAACTCGATTGGCTCCAGGCCCGTGTCATGAAGAGGCAGTTCAATCCCCCTGTGTTTTATATATATATATATATATATATATATATATATATATATATATATATATATATATAGTAAAAAAAAAAATTAGGCATTTTTTTTGTCCTTTTCTTTTTTTTATTCTAGATGCTTTTCAATGATAAACCTGTCACATATGATCCACCTGACAGATGAGGCCTGCTGGGCTCTTCCCACACCGGTGAGGTATTTATAACTGTCCCTGATTGTCTTGGCAAAGGTGGGGTTGTTAGGGAACAGGGTTTGAGCACTGGGACACGAGTATGAAAATAAATCGTCTTCATGAGCTTGAGGTTCCTGAAAGGTATACAATGATGTTGAAAACCCATTAACTACTATGTTTCCAGCCACATATTTGTAAAATTGCATAAAAAGTTACAACTGTTTTATTTGCAAATGTTTTATGCAAAATTCTATTTTTGGATGGTTACACTGGTATTGTAGACAATTACCGTCAAAAAATAAAGCCAAAAGTTGCAGAGAATATCACATTGTGGGGATTTAAAGCTCTAAAACCAAAGTCTGAGAAAACATTCAGTCATAGAAACAAACTTCTTATGGATCCAAAAGGTCCCATACTACATGGAACATCATTTTGGAGTCCCGTTTGAGGATAAGGCGATCTCTTACTGTGTTGTTGGTATGGCAGGGGGGTTGGGTTGTAGACAGAGATACTGGGAGCAAATGAGCCTCAGTAGTGAAAATATAATCATCAATGTTTATAGGCAACTGGCTCTTCTCTGAGAAGAGCAGGTAGAGGTACTTAAACATCTCAGCCAGGAAGAAGGAATCCATCCTTGAAACAAACAAACAGAATTATTTGACGCCTCTGACTTCAGCCTTTTAAATTTAATCTATATATACTACACAAACAATATAGAGGAATTACTAACAGGACTCTCACCTGTCCTCATGCGTTCCTGTCCTCACATCCTGTACGGCGGCGAAGCCACAAGGGACCCGAGCGTGAGTGTTTAGCTTCTCCACTATAGACTGGCCTACTTTCAAATAGTAAGGATCACCTGTGGCCTAGAAATGAGGCGGGAAATATTATTTCAAAACAATGGAGACAGCTAAAATAAGTAGTCTGCTGTTGGTTATTAGTAGGCCTTAATATTCAGCTGTTTCAGGTGGTATCCATACTTTGTAAAGGAAATATGTGCTTTCAGCAAACTCCGGTCTCAATGGGTGCTGGCCCCAGTGAACTCTGAACTCGGTGGTGAAGGCCTGTTAAACAAAATGAATAGTAGGCAAGGACTTTTGGAGGATTAGTACTGAAAAATGATCTCTGTATGACTGAGGATGTTTAGGTTTAAGGTGACTTGTGCAAATTTAGACCATTAATTACCTCGGGGAGGAAATTGTGCTGTTTAGTCACTTGATACAGCATCTCATGAGTCTCTATGGCAGGTTTCAAGTCTCCTCTCAGAACCTGAAAGATATTTAGGTATACTACTTCATTTGTGACCATGGACCACAAAACCATGTCATGTGCCGTAAATTGGCCCATCTCATTTATATCTTTTTAATGTTTTAGTAATTTCAGTACTTCCACTTAAATTTATTTCTTTTTTTGAAATGAAAAATTTTTTAAATATGTTTTAGTTAATAGTAACCACAATGGTTGTGACCTATCATTATTTTATACATATTTTCATCTTGTTGTCTTAACTAAATGAAGTAAAGCAAACATTTGGCTTTCTAGCTGAGAGGGAAAAAACTGCCTTTTGCCAATCGAAAAGTTTTTTTTATTCTTTTCGTTTTTGTATACTTGAACACATCACAGAAAACCAAAAAAGTAGTCGCCAACTGGCCAGTAAAGTCCATATTTATTCAAGAAATAGGGGTGTACGATAAATATCGGCCGATAAATAATGCGCATCTCGTCAGTAAAGCTGGTTCTCTAATCAGCTGTAAATTCCATCAGGTGCGTTCATTATCAGCGTGGATTTGCGCAGCTTGTCCGTTAACAACAGCTCTGTGTAGTCACAGCTGATCTATGTGAAATCACGCACCTGATGGAATTTACAACTGATTAGAGAACCGGCTTTACTGACGATATGCGCATTATTTATCGGCCGATATTTATCATGCACCCCTATCAAGAAACATTCATTTTTAACCCCCACTCCAGCCTAAACTGATCTATAAAGTCTACTGGTGCTGACCAATTTGTCAATGCAAAAATATCTCTATTCTCTGAGTCAACCTGAAACACAGAAGATGAAAAAGTGAACCTGTAGCCCAGGGAAGAAGGCAAGCAAGGAATCCATCCAGCTTCGCACATTTACAGTGGGGTTGTGCATGTGCACGTTGAGCAGCAGAGGAGGCTGGCTGATGTACTTCATAATGGCACTGTAGTGCTGTCACAACAGACAAAGTCACATGGGCAGATCATAGATGTAAAACAAGCTCTGTTTGACTAATAGAGGCTTGATTATTCCTGGAGAACAAAGAGCCCTTACTGTGTTGAATCTGTTAAGGTACACCTTGTCCCCAAGAAGAATATAAGCTTTCATCAAGTATTCATAATAAGAGTCGATTCCAGCGCCAACACCACTATCTGTCATGAGAAACAGAGAAGGTACTGATATGAATACGGTCTCTGTATGAGTCAAAGTGGGATTAGTTATGGTGAAGTGGCTGTGTGGGACATTTATTTTTACTGTGCAAAGGAAATGACAGCAACTAGAAATGTCAGTATGAGGCCACACCTCTGCGAACCCAGTCTCCATTGTGGATGTTGATCACAGTGCCGACAAGGTCACTTCCTCTTTGCCTTTTCTCCCAGAGGACATCCAAAGCTTTCCTAGCGTGCTCCTAGTATGAACAACCTCTTAGCACACACTTCTCACTGAGTCGGAGTCTTGATCTGTAATGAGTAAGAAAACATGCTAGATGTTTACCTCAAAGATTGGGTCCCCGGACAGTCGGCTGAGAGCTGCAAACTCCAGAATCATGGTGCCTGCACAAGCAGTGCAAGTGTCCGACTCCGTTCCGGTCCGAGAAAGGGGGCTGATGACCCCATAGCGCAAATTTACCTGAAGAGGAAAATGAGAATGAAAACATTTAAAGGAAATGTCTGATCAAGGTTTAAAACAATGTGGAATCATTCTCATGTAACAAAAATTTGTGATAAAATAAAAAAGGCAAAAAGTGACTAGTGTTTTGTGCTATAGGATCCATGTTACATTTCACCCCAAAATAAAAAGAAAATTATTTTGCATAGTGATTAAATGTATATCCCCTAAAAATCAATCTATTGTAATTATTCAGTTAGCATTTTATTTAATATTACCACTTAAGGACAGTTAGATTGATAGACGATCAGTGCCAAAATGAAAAGTGCAGAATGTGTATTGAACTATTTGTCAAAATGGAAAAACACAACCCTTTTTTTCTAGTCATGTAGCACCGATTTCAAATTATTCATGTTTTATTAAAAGCCCATCTTGCCAGCAGTGAATTACACCTTTATGTCATTCTGCTGCTAACAGAAGGACAGGTCAAATTATTCAAGTATCAGTCAATAGTGGTGCAGTTACTCGAGGATAAGGAAGGCCACTGGAGGTGTTAAAGGCAGGCAGGAGGCGGAAGCCCAGTTCTTTGGCCATGTGTAGCAGTTCATCTCTGTACCACTGCATTTTCTCTCCACGCTGCTTTAGAACATCTGCCATGACATGGGCACCCAACAAGCCACTGGAAGAAAACGGAGAAGTTTCATCAATAATGCATTTCATGGAGGAAGTCTATAAAAACAGTGAACTTGGAGCATAAGGCCTATAAATCTAATTACGTCTTATAAACCTGCTTGAAAATCTACTGTATTCCTGCTCAGTTTTTTTTTTTACCCAGTAAACACATCTAAAGCTAAAGAAACATCATGATTCATACCCCAGCACACGGATATTGGTCTCAAAGACAGAGACGACGATGTCATTATCAAATCTGACATCTCGCACGGTCTTCTTCACAGCCTCCTCAAATTCATCCAGTTTGTTTAACAACTGCTCAAAACACATGAAACAACACTTCAGAAGCATCTATTATTATGTCCTTAGTATTGATTTGAATGAGCTTTCTTAACATGTCAGCCCGATTAAATAAACATCATTAATGTTTTTGATCAAGTTCCATTAAACTGGAAAAGATTTAACTCACCACAAGAGTATCTAAAGTGTCTATTAATGTTAAAGAGAACCTGTTAAGATAGAAAGAGAGGTTGCCATTAATATCCCAAAGAATCTAGGACTTTCAGATGTCCCATCAATCAATCTTTGAAACTAAATCTAGCAAACTGACTGGTCATATTTCCAGAATCTAAAGTAACATGCGATTACAAGAGTCATGTGCAGCAAAAGTTTTAATAAAATTGGTAAATGTTATACTTTATACTAGTGCTGTCATCCAAAATAAATGTTTTTGTCTACATAATATATATATATATGTGTATACTGGGTATGTATATATAAACACACACACACACACACTCACAAAGAGTATATATTTTGATTTATATTATATATAAATATATTAAGTATATGAACAAAACATTTTTCTGAAATGTATACATGCATGTGAGTGTATGTATATATATACTTAATAAATGTACAGTACACACATATATTATGTAAACAAAACTTTTATTTTGGATGAGATTAATCGTTTGACAGCACTACTTTATACAGAATGATTATGAGCTTGACTCACTTTCCCAGAGAGTCATCAATGTCTCCTCGATTGGGTTCCAGCCCTCTTACCCTTCCTCTACAGCTGAGGGGCATCAACTCATCTGCTGGGTAGGCATAGTCCTAAAAGAGAACAGAAGGAGAGACAGTGCATTTCAAATAGTCTTAATAACAGATGCATTCCTTTCCACATTTTCACACTTTAGAATAACAGTTATTTTGAATGCCAGTCATTTAGGTCCAATACATACAAATGATTCAGGAAACCAATGTTCTTGTTTGTGAACACTAATTTAAAATGATTCCTGAATTATAAACAAACAAATTATGGGTATTTACTCACCATGTAACTGTTATAGGCATGATCAAACATCTCTAGAATTTGGTCCCTAAAAAAATATAAAATAAATAAGAATGTGCAGCATTTACTCTTTCATATCACTAGAAAAAAAGCAATGGAAATGTCCATGTAAACTCAATTCAACTGCAACAGTAAATGTTGCAGAAGTCACCAATAAGGCTACCTTTTATTGTATACCTTCCACATCCACATTAGAACAAAAATACATAATGTCACTGCTGTAGGCAGTCTGTGTGTGTGTGTATGGATGTATGTCCATATAAAGTTTAAATTTGGGGGATAGGAAGTTTTTTTTCTTTTCTTTTTTTTTTTATACACAATTTGAAATGTATATTTTTATAAAAGATTTCTATTTTTTTTAATGCTCTTCTTTCAACTTTCTATTAATAAAAGAATTCTGGAGAAAAAAAAAAACGTAGGCCTATCACAGTTTCCACAAAAATATTAAGCAGGGCAACTGTTTTCAACAATGATGATAATGATGTTTCTTAAGTACCAAAACAGCATATTAGAACTATTTCTGAAGGACCACGTGGCACAGCAGAGTAAATTAGTAATGGCTGCTTTGCCATTAATATTATTTGCACATTTTTGAAAAGCAGGAATTAGCATGACAGCAAACTAAATCATTAAGTGGAACCTATTAACTGTTTTCATCAAGATTGTGTTCTGAAGCAACCCTCTCTCAGTAAACAAGACTCAACCACTGAAGCAATGAGGTAATATAAAGATTTACAGCCCAAGAACACATATTTTGGTGTACTAACATGATGTCAGACAAAACCAAATCACATGGAATTAAAGTACATGGATAATGTTTACCATTACATAAAGCATTACAGCCTGTCATCATCATCATCAGAGTATAAGGTAAGAAATGTTTGTCAAGTCAAACAATGTCACCAAATATAAATGTACACGTCAAAGGTAAACGTCTTGTTTGACAACACCATTTACCATAATCATTCGACCTGCCATCAATCATCAAAATAATCACGCCAAATCCCGTCAGGCCACCGCAGCTAAACTCACCTGATTTCGGACTTCTCCTCTGCAGTCATTGCCTGTCCATCTTGACCAGTGACTCCAATCACAAGACAAGAGAATAACACAGCTGCCAGAGCCATGACCATCCCACCAAAACAATTTGTTTCTTTTCTGATCCAGTTTCCCCCCATTTAAAGAGGTATTTTTTCAAAACCTGCTCTTTTAGCCCCTTTAAAATATAACTAAGTTACCCTTAGGCCTGTCAATGTTTACGTTAATAACTTCTTATCTTGTCCTATGCAGTTCGTTGACATTAGTTGATTTTTATTTTCCTACCTTAACGGTCGTATTTCGTAATCTCCAGAAAAACTGAAAACAAGTGACTATGTATTTTGGATAAGTGCTTCTGACAATTTCTTTACTTACAACACTGCCTCCACTTGTCGAGCTAACGAGCTAACTAGCAAACTTGCCTACGAATGTATTTCCCAGCACTAACAATACTTTTGTAATCTCGTTAGACCCTCTTAAAATTTCTGGACATATATACTTTCGAACTGACTGCGTCCATCTCCTGATAATCTCCATTCTGTCTAGATTTAGCCCCTCATTTCGCGGAGTTTGGTTAAGGCGATTGACCAGCCTCATCCGGGCGCGAGCTGATGGCATCATCACCAAGAGCCAATGGGTACAGAATACATAAAGGCTGGGTTGATTTATAGCTTTATTCATTCAATATTGTTGTATTATACCAAAACTGTATTTAAACACAACATTTTATGTGATTTGGTTATAAAGCTTGTATCGTATTATTTACCGTATGATTTAAAAATAATATTGAATACATGTATACAAACCCGTTGTAACCCGTATTTAACATGTCTTTACACAAGTTAAATTGCATTTATAACGTTCTTTTTAGAGTGGTATGTAGTTTTAATCGAGTTTTTGTTCATTTCCGCATTGGACACGCAGAGGACTTCAACTCCCATAATCCTTTTCGGCGCATATAAATAAAGCCTCGTGATGTAACGGCACTTTTTTGTTTGGGCTGAGTGCTTTTCAACTGCCTAGCTGTACGGGCAGTCGGGCACAGAAAAATGTGTCTAACTTGGCCGTTGAGGCGCAGGGGGTAGTGAAATGTGTGTTTCTGAGGCAAGGGTCGTGTCATCTGTCTTAAATTTACCTGAACTCCTTTTTAGACGATCGCACGCGACTTCATCATGAATGTAAGTTTTACTTTTTACAATTACATTGATTTCACGCAGATAAATTATAGTCAGTAAATAAATAAATAAATGCATCTGTAATCCAAGACAGATGTTAAGCATTAAGTGGGTTGTTGCTGTTTTTACTACATAGATATGCATATTTCATTTTAATACACCATTGCGTTATGTTAATAGTTACTTAAAAAGATAATTCCTACTAAACATGGAAATTACATTTAACCTCCTCTATAACTGACAGCCTTATTAATAATTACAATTATTCCTTTAATAAAAGTGAAGAGGACTAAGGCTTTTTGAGCAATGTTTCTTGGGCACTTTCCCAATTAAAAAAAAAAAAAAAGACTAAAAATGTTTATATGAATACTTTAGATCAGTCGTCAGCCCTGGGTCTCACCTGATTCTACTTTGACAGCATTATTAGCTAAAGTTGCCCGGCAACATTGCTCAAAAAGTTGCCCTGTGTATCATCAACCTAAGGCTGTCATTCTGTCACATCACATCATGGACAAGTAGCAGGTTTTGCAAAACTGTCAAAATGATTCTTTTGATCTATATTTACACTGAAGTTGACAAGGCAACAGCATTTCACAGAACAAATAAAAGATGTATTCAGGTGAGAGCTTACACAGCTGCTCCCAGATAAGGACACAAATGTATCAAAAGCCACTTGTCTCCATTTGGCTAATGCAAAACTATCTCCAGAGCAGGACCCTGGAATTCTCCAGTGCTTGAAATGGATTGGATGGAATTCTTAAATTTTGCTTCTGAAGACAGGACAGGCAGATTTACTCATGATTATAGCGAGTGATGGAATGTTGTTGATCTGGAGCATAACAGGGACCTCCTTGTCTTCTGCTCTTCGTTCTGTACTTCCTGAAGCACACTTGTTAGTACAAGTTTAATGTATCAGTCTTCAAGGGGCTGTTTCCTGTAATGTGACTGTCACATGTAAGTGGTTAGGCTTCCTCTACCACTTCTAATGTTAACACTGCAGAAGTACTGAGAAAAGCCAGGACCACAAAGTCTGCTCAGATCTAGCTTTGATATATTGTGTCTTCTGACAGTTGCTTGGGTAATTTAAGAAAGTCATGCAAAAAGTAAAGCTTGATGGCATTGAAATATTGCGATGTGAATAATAGTAGTTAATCAGAGGTCCAGGATTGAACTTCAAGGACTGGCAAGATTGCATTACCTGTTTTGACAAGGTAATGGAAGCATCATTAACTTCTATTTATGAACTCTTCCCAAGAGTGACAGTCAACCCTCAACGGAAACATGTCACAAATTACAAGCCTGCTTATTCTGTCTTCTGCAGATGCACTTTGAGGGATCCAGCAATGTCACGCTGTTGTTTGACTTCTGGGATGTGCGTGGACCTGCAGGTACATAGGATTTACAAACAAGATCGAACATGATAGGATAATGCGCATACATGATTTATACCAAACCATCTTTTATCAGTTAGATGCAAAAGTTGTTTAACCTGTTAACTGTCAGCCGTCCCCTCGGTGAGACACCTACATTTACTTCACTATATTACAATTAAATCCTAATCTAATAACAAACTATATATCGTTGGAAAGGTCTAAAACTCCTAAATAGATATTTTACCAATCCTTTTTGTTAAGAATGATGTAGGAAAAGTAATAGATTAATTTATGGCAAGAGTGCACCCCAAAAACATACAAGTTCTGACCTTTGTCAAAAAAAAAAAAAAAAAAGAAGTCTTCTTTGTTGCCTTTTTCACATTTTAGAAATCATCAGAAATGATATATCACTTGAAAACATAACATCTCAAAATTCATCCTTTGAAACCCATTTTAAATTCAAACATTCCATTACCATGAAAATGGTACGTCAAAATCATGTACCAAAATGTTTTCAGTCATGAATTATAAAAATTTCTGTTTGGATCATGCACTTTCAAGTCTATGTTAAAAAATGTGAGTGATAGTTAACAGGTTAACTTTTTTTATGTACATGTTACTTCACATTAAAGTAATAGTTCTTGCACAAATTACAAATATCTCATCAATTATTGCAGTGTTATTTTTTCATTTTAATTTGAATTTACTTCAGTTTAAATTATTATATTATATATACATACATACACATACTGCCTTTAATTGAAGTTACAGGTGCATCTCAGACAATGGTGAGCTTGAAATATTCCAGAAAATTGGCCAGCCGTTTCACAGTTTTGACATCAGGCTCTTTGTTGTAGAAATGCCACAGCTTTATAGAGTATATTATTATATTGTAGTGTAGGGCTTGAATGTGCGTATATTCAGTCATACTGTGGGAATCACGTAAACAACAGCTTCCTGATTTGGTTTGCTCCCGGTTGGTTTCAGTTCATTGTAAGAGTCAGACAGATAATGATATATGTAAATTGGGGTTAGAAATATTTTAAAACTGTTTCTGAAGTCTCTTATCCTCATTATTTTTAGCAATATTGTGAAATGTTGTTACAATTAAAAAAAAAAAAAAATAATAATAATAGAAGGTATGAAAGAACAGTATTTATTTGAAACAGAATTATTTTGTAACATTATTAATAACTGACTTGTATGTGTATCTATCGCCTGAATGTATTTTAGTATACATCGTAAATGTCTTTTTCCTTTTGTTGATTGTATAATTTGTATAATTTATTCAGAGATCGCCATGAAATTAGCCTTAATACTGGCCTGGCGTTAAATAGCGAATAAATAAATAACATTATAAATGTTACTTTTCTGTTAAACTATAGCATTCTGTAATGCATCTTTACTGAAAGAGAAACATTTGTTAAATTATTTAACTATTTAATGCCAACTATAAAAACTATATTGGTTTTTGTTTACATTTAAACATTTTATCTGAACATTTACTACATTTTTAACAACTGATTTTAGCTATATAAACCTGAAGGGCTTACATTTTAATAATTTTTATATTAACATTTTGATCTTAAGACCCTAGTGTTAAAAAACACTTTATACCTGTAATTTTAAAAGTTCGATTAGCAATGTAAAGTGTGTAAAGCCCGTGTCTTGATTTCTCTCTCTACAGGAATGGTGTTGTCGGTCTTTGTCGTTCTACTGCTCACAGTGATCTACGAGCTTCTGAAAGTGTGGAAGGTCACTATCGGACAACAGAAGCAACCCTCCATGAAGCATTCATCCGCTCCGGTGTCTCTCTCACCTGGAGCGTCCTGTTTCGCCCCTGTCATGAAGTGTCAAGGGGGAAGCTCTTCTCTGAACAACAGCCCCTCTGAGATCTCATTAGCTCCCACCGAGAATACGGCCACCACTGCTGACAGCACCACCGCTGTTAAGAAGAGGTAATGCTCACAAGACAACTAGGAAGTGTTTTGAACTGTAATGACATCCAAATCGGTGGAATCCGATTGAAAGATAACCAATGAGTTGATGATTATTTATACCTCGTAGCTTAATGAATCTCTGCCCTCCTACAAATGTCTCTTTCCTTCTTCAGCTGGCTTCTGCACTCCCTCCAGACCGCCATACACATCCTGCAGGTGACGCTGGGCTACATGCTCATGCTCTGTGTCATGTCCTACAACGTGTGGATCTTCCTGGGGGTCATCATTGGATCTGTCTTGGGATACTTTCTGGCTTTTCCTCTACTGAATCAGATTTGAGAAGACACATGTGGAACAGAAACATGTGGTCGGCATTTCGAAATGTTCATCTGAGTTGACTGCGGACTCTAGATCAAGAGCAAGATGGAAGGTTTGTGTGGCCACAACCAATAAGACAAGAAGAGATGTTGCGATATGAAGACTGAACAGGGATGATTCTCATTTTGAACCGTTTTTAAGGTTGTATTTTGCATGAAATCTTATTTAACTGAAATTTGCCGGTAACCTTTGTAAAAAAGGTTAAAAACCGACTTTCAAAAGTTTTTAGAGATTAGATTTTAAAGCTCGTTGGAAACACAATACGTTTGAGGTTGTATGATGTTGTGTCCTCTTGTTCAAACAGTCAGCACTGTACTAAATTGGAGATGTGCCTCATTGAGCGGTTTTATACTTTCTAAAACTACTGATGTAATTAATAAGCTAATTTTCTGTTACACAGATGAATGTTTAATTGTCTTCTCTGAGATTTGCTTTACTGTAGCTGGTGGTTTTCTGTTATTTCGGGAAATCACACTAGTTTTAAACCTCATAATAAACTTCCTACTTGAGCCTAGATCAGGCATTTTGGTGTCATGCTGGGAATTACTGCTGAATAGCAGAACAAACAGGTTAAAAAGAGAAATGTAAATCATGTGGCCTTAGTTAATGTTCGCCAGCAAGACAGACGCATGGAAACTGACTGAGAGCAGAAATTAGAAACTACGAATCTCACGGCAATGATTTAAATGCACTGTTAGTAATGTTCCTCCAGACAATCTTTTTGTTTTACTCCATTGCTTAAAATGAAATTTGTTTTATTGCATAATATCTTAAACATTTTGATTACAAGTCTGCACCCTTTTTCTACAGCCTTTGAATTTTAATTAAAAAAAATACTAAGTTGCATCACATAAATGTGGAGTTTTCATTTTAGACTAAGGCTTTAACACACACACACACACACACACACACACACACACACACACACTTATTTCATACAAGTCTCTTGTAGAGGAGTTAAAGCTTGTTTAGTATACACAACAAATAAAAAGGGGGAAAATTATATAAGCATTTCTGGTCAATGTTCAAAATAGTTGTGCTCCTTAATACTTTTGTGGAACCTATAATTTTTTTTTTTCGTGATTATCTGATAAATCAAAGGTTTAAAGATTTTTGAAATAGATTATTTTTTAGATGTCATCACTATATCAATTTAATGTGTATTAATTTCTCAAAGAATTATTAAAAGATTCCAAACTTTTGAATCCCAGTGTAACATCTTAAATCGATATACACAGAATAAACATTTCAGAATAATACTAATTTATTTATCCATTGCTGCCTTACAAAAGGAACAGAAGATGTAGAAAAATCACAACTCTTTAAAAATAAATAACCACACATTTTTTTTTTAAACATGTGGAGCTAAAATGTTAGATAAAGGTTAAAACATAAATATGTCCAGTAATGAATTAACTTTAGTAATTCTAGAAAACCCCCACAGCTACATGCCAGAGCAAACCTTTTCCCTCCAGTCCTGTACGAGGTCTCAGAATTCCCCACGTTCACACATCATGAGCCAATCTCCCCAAAGTTTCCACAAAGCTACTAAACTAAAATATGAAGCGATGATTCTGAGGAGTTTTCTAAACCTACTTCAATCCTTTGAGTGTTAATGCATTTCTAGGAAACAGCTCACTTTAAAACCACAAAAGAGAATCTACCAGCATTACAAAGCAAGCTTTAATTCCTCTGAATGCATTTGCAGTTATTAAGTGCTTAATTGCTCTGCATTAATAAATGTACAATTAGTGTTTAAATATATTCCACAATTAAAAGAAGAAAAAAAAATAATTCAGATGGCCCCTATGAAATATCACTGAACTTTTGAGATATATTGTAATGTGCCAAGCCACCTCACTGTACATATAAGTACATTCAGGTCAAGTCCATATATTTGCATTAGTTATAATACTAACCTCCTCGCTGATGTCAAAAGGTTAAAGCATGCTGGTTTACGCAACCCGCAACCAAACCACAGTCTAACAAGTGAGCACAGGAACAGGAAATGGAACGGTCCTAGGTAACGACAGTTAGTTTATGAAACCTCTGCCACATTATAATTGGTGTGGGAGTCATGAGTTACATAAAAAATTTAAAAAAGCCACAGAAGGCCATATAATTGTGTATATAGCCTATGAGGATATTCTCTCTCTCTCTCTCTATATATATATACATAAAAAATTCTCCTTGATAAACATCCACAAAATTAACTGGAAAAACAGAAAATGTATCTAATTAAAATAAAATTAAATTAAAAACAAATTGGCTACAATATCAACTGTAAAGTGTTTCTGATGGAAAGCAAACAAAAGTGTGTCATCAAACACTTTCAGTTTAGAAAATGTTTGATCTCTTCAGATTTCTTTTCTGAAGCATCACTAGGAGCTTCGGCGTCTAAATCAATGCTACTCTTCACTCCCTCCACCAGAGTTAACATCACTTGCTCGGTGTCCACCACCTCGTCTGTGATTGGCTGAGGCTCCACTTCTTCTACATTCTCATTGGCTGGAGACTGAAATCCACTGTCATCGTGATGAAGAGGGCTGGAGTTGGTAGAGGTTTGAGCGAATTCCCCATCAGAGTCGATGGCGCCTTCGCTTAGGTTCTCGCTGGGGTCTTCCTGGATGGCGATCTCGATCTGTTGAATGGCGCTTTCGATGGCAGATACACACTGCTCCTCTTCTAAAGACCGTTTGATCTGGGCGGTATCCAATTCTTCGTCAACCTTTATTGGTGACTCCTTTGGCACAATCTCGGTTACCATTATGATTTGCTTCACCTCATCGCCTTCTTCCAAAGGCAACATCCCATTGGTCAACTGTGAGCCGTCTTTTTCAATGACTTCTAGCACTGGGTTTATAAGGTCTCGAATCTCATTGATGCTGTCAGGAGAACCTGGTTCTTTCTCGAAGGGGACATGCTGTATTGGGTTCACAGGCTTTTCTGTTTCAAGATCTTGTTCCGTCTGCCCTTCGTTCTCCTCTGGGATGCCTTCCACTCCTGGTACTTCCTGGCAGGACTCGTATAACAGAGGCATCCCGTCCAGTTGAATCATGGAGACGATCTGTTTGCGTTTCCTGTTGGCTGCTTCGCCTCCTTGCCTCTCTCCTTTTACTCCTCCGAACTGGTTAGCCCAGTCGATGGTGTCCTCTCCCAGCAGGTGCAGGTTGGGGTCGCTGTTGGTCAGGACCATGCTGTCTCTGTACAGGTTGTGCCTTCGCTGGACCGCAGCTTCCTTCACAGCTGCAGAATGAAAAGGAATGATTGGAAACACATTGCAAGAATATGTTTAAGCAGTAATGTATGGGGGCTGTGCAATATTGTGCTAAAGGGGCTGCAGTGCAAACACTCACCCATCATGATGTCCTTGCTGACTGACTGCAGGACCACTTCCTCAAAGATGTTCTCTACTAGGATGAATCTAGAGAAGTCCTCAAAGATGAGCTCCCTGAACTTGGGCAGATCCTAGATGTCATAGACAAAAAAAGTTTTTTCTTTTTTTTTCGACATAACCCCAAAACACCATGTTTTCTAATTTTGTGTAAAATATTAACATTTATCATTTCAAATAAATGATAAATAATTAGGCCATATCTATGAAAACCATCTATAAATGAACTGTAAAATATCAACAAATCAACAAACAATAATAATAAACTATTATTATCAGCAACATGATATAATAAATGTATAAATTATAATGAATGAATAATCTGGTTACAAATATTAATAATAATAATGATTATGATGGTGATAGTATTTGTAACCAGATAATGTATTTTTTATATAATCATCTCATCATTAATAACAACAATAATAATAATAATAATAAACTACAACAACGGTTATATTTTTTATATTATCTGGTTACAAATACTACTACTAATAGCATCAGCGGCACCATAATCATGATGATTATCAACAGGATTATAATTAGCATAACTATTAGCAACAAGATAAATTAATACATTTGAAAAATAAATAATAATAATAATAATAATAAATAAATTACATATAATAATAATAATAGTAGTAGTACTATTCGTTAACAGATAATTTAGTATTTATATGATCATCACAAATAATAAGAATAAATATAAACTACAATAACAGTAACATTTTTATATTATCTGGTTACAAATACTACCACCATCATCAACAGAATCAATATTATTATTAGCAACAAGTAAAAAAAATAGAATAATAAAATACCCAGTTATATATATAACAACAATAATAAATATTTTGTCACCAGTTTAATTTCTGGGTTATTTTTTTTCTTTTGGTAACATTTTTGACCGGAGCCCCCATTAATATCTGAGAAATATTAAGAGTGACACATTAGGAAAAAATATAGATTTTTTTTTCTTACAGGGGGATAAAATTAATTAAAAAAAAAATGACACAGAACACTGGCACTTCTAAATGTCACAGAAAGAGGCTGATTCCTTGAACTAACCTGTGAACAGGATGGGGCGAGCTGTTTCAGCATGTACGGTATGATGATCTGAAGCAACGCCTCCCTGAAAAACTTCTTCCGCACTGTGCTGCTGTCATAGTCATATTTCTGCAGGGCATAAACAAACCGAATTAAAATAAAGAAATGAAGGTGGTCTGATACAGCAATGACCCAGGAGCTGTATAACAAAAGTAAAGACCCAACTAAAGCCCTCACTTTGAGTACTCGGTCCTGACAGCGCTGGATGGTCTTGCAGAAATCCTCCCCACTGTGGCCGTCTAGACTCTGATGGACCAGCTGCTCAAATGTGTACACCGCGTTGTCCATTTGCTACATACATAAATGGAGGAATTTTAGGAAGTGTCAACTATGATTGTTAATTTGTAAAAATGATAGAATTCTAAAGGACAAAGGCTATTTTGTAAATCAGTATTCACTTTTTCTGCATGCATGTAATACTAAAATGACCATGGGATGTTATATACCAAAACAGAACAGACATGTAGATAGATGTGATCTATTATTGATTTCTTTAGTTTTTTTTTTTAAATTAGCTGTCAGACAACAGTGTGTACTTTGATTTAGTACAATCTCAGTATGAATCTCTTTAGCCAACATACCTGTAATAAGAGGTATTACCTCAAGGTGGCGCTCATTAACAATATACTGCTTTCTTTTTAATAGGTTTTAGCCACATCCTGCATTGATTCATGCTCTTGGCCTCACTGCTAAATCAATGCCTGTTTTTTTTTTTTTTTTTGGTAGGCATCAGAAAAATGAATGCAGGCTAATATCAAATCTATTTCAAGGGCTAGTGCCAAGTACTGCAAAACATCAAGAGGTTTTAGATATTTAAATGGAATATTAAAGAGGAAAGACACCTGTCTCATGAGGATCTGAGCTCTCTGGATGAACACAGAAGGACTGGACACGTCACATCTCTGCTGGAGGCCTTCAAGGTTCAATGCCTCCATCTTCTCATAACAGCTCTGCATCTTCACCGGATGGAAGGCCAACATGGAAATCTTTTCCATATGCTATGAAGAGAGGATTTGGAGTTAGCCATTGCTTTAAAAAGGCTCTGCTTAAAGTGTTAGTCAAAGTCCAGCCTCACCTCTCCCACTTTCTCACTGCTGCTTTCGTTCATTGTGTTCTTGCTGACCTCCACCAGCTCACGGAAGAGGATGTCCCTCACTTCAGAGAATCCTCTGCTGGTGGGCTCCATGAGGGCCTCCAGGATGGAGTGGATGTAGGGCTGAACCTTGCTTCTCACAAGCTGTTCGACATGGGGCAACACAAACGCTTCAAGAAGAGGATTAGACAAATATTAGTGCACTAGAACGCCCCTTATAGAGGAAAAAAACCTTCATATTTAATGTTAAACTCATGTGTTTTTGTTTAAAGTACAGTTGATTGCATCAAAACTGGAGCTTTAAATTCATGTGAAATGTTCAGCGCATACATGTTTGTTTTCAGGTTGTGAAAGACATCCGGCCCCTAAGGGACTTTCTTTTGTTTAAATGTTGTCTCGCTCCTCAAATTGGGCGTCATAACAAAGAACGCTTTAGAAGAGACTCAATTATGAAAGCTTAAGACTAATCACAAAAACTCTAGGCCACATAATGGGCTCTGGTATCTGTGAACAAGTGACTGTAGGAAAGCACCTGTCCTAGGTGTCAAAAACAGCCACTATTGTTCCGCAAGAATAAAGGAGCCATCAAAAGCACACAGATGGACTCTAAAGCAATTTAGAGATTTGTACAAATACTCAAAAACCTGCTATCGAGATGATTTAGCTTGTGCTATTTGAAATGTACTTTGGGTGGAACACAGTCCTAGCCACAAATGACTCACAGAAAAATGTAGTACTCTTGCCAGACCTACATTATGGGAGGACAGTTAGAGCTTTTTAGGTTAAAGCCAAACTATGTTGATTGAGACTGAATTCCAAGAAAGAAGGATCATGTGGAAGAATGCGAGACTGAAATAGTGCAGCTAAGAATAGGGTCCATTAAAATAAAGTGTGGCATGGTCTGTGTATTAAATGAAGTCACAATCATTAAGTGTACTTTATATCCAAAAGTATCTGTAACACTGAATTGTAAGAAAGTAACAAAAAGACTGATGATACAGCACTACACTTCATAGAATCTACAGTTCTTAGTTGTCATGAATCATGCAATGTGTTTTTGCTCCTGCCATTTTTGAGAGTGTGGCCATGTATGACACGTTAGTAATCTCCACAGAGAAGGTTGACTGGTTTTCTCTTACCACGGATCTTTCCAGAAATGTGCTCTTTGGACGTGATGATCTGATCCATATTTGTGCGCAGAGCCGAGTCCAGAGGAGGCCGCTCCACCTCACATACTTGAGCCAGAGCTTCGTGTTGAGTTTTTGTCTGTGACAGCACCTGTCTGTATACTGCATCGGAGATCTGACAGCCCAAACAAACAGATGAGAAACAAACCTCTAAAGAAATTGCAGCAATTATACACATACCTGTATAAATTGATTCCTTAATCCAGTAACAAACAAAATTCAATAAGGGCTTAACAGTAGAGTGGGTCAGTGGGGAAAGTCTGCACACGTTCAGGACATTTGCTGATCACGTGCATGTATTGTATTGTATGCAATGTATTGAACATCACAAGATAGTAAACTTGTCTCCAAGGTAATAATCTAGCTGGTTTACACAGCTAAGGCTGTCGACATTGTGAGAGTTGTGAGCCATGGAACACACACACAAAAAAACAAACTCACGCATTTATACTCATTTATGTACATATATACATATTACAGCTTCAGAATTTACATATTAGAACCAACCAGCATCCAGTCCTTCTGTCTCTGTTGTAGTTTTCCTTTCAGCCGAGGCACGATCAGATTCTTTAGTTCAGGGTGCAAAGTCTCCATCACCAGGTTAGCAAGAATCTAGACAGACAAACACAGATGTGTGCTTAAATAATGATGACAGAATTTGAATAGTGCTGAAGAAACTGATAAGAGAGCATCATTAACTTCATGCTAACAACTCGATGGTTTTGCATGCTTATCTTCAATAACTAGACTGCAGACTGTACAATGTCAAACTATCAATTCTAGAAACACAATGCTTTATCGCTGAAATCCACAACTTAGACGCCCATCACAGATGGCTGCTTTGTTCATGCTCACAGCATTGCATGCAATGACAGCCAAAACAGAAACAACCTTTGATGCAGAGAAACAAGTCTGCAAGAATAAGTCTTTTCATGTGTGTTTTTAGGGATAGGACAATTGGTTTATCATAAATAACACACCAAACATGACTCGTTCATCTAAACATTAGGATTAGCTCACCCTTTAATATTTCCTTATATCAAATAATGTGTTTATAGAAGAGAGAGAGAGCAAATGGGGGGGAGGGGATAATAAAATCGGCAAAAGGGGCTTTTTTATGACCTGACTGACATGTATTTGAGGTGTTTTAGCTGGTCACCTGTAAGGCATCAGGCCACACCATGCACATAAAATGGAGCAATGAGTAATGGCTGATTGAACTCATATTACAGCTATAGGCTTGGCTGAACAAACCGGTATCAGTAACCATACAATCATCTTCATGTAAAGGTATTAGGGTGAGTGGCTTGAGTTCAAGTTCCTCTTTAAATCCATGAGCTTCTGACAATTTCATCCGACAGTAAGTAGTATAGAATCGCTCTCATCCCTCTCCTCGGCCAGTTTTCATAGCAATGCAGGGGCCAGGTGGGCAGTAACACCACGCAGACCCCCTGACAGAAAAACAAAAAACAGACGGCCCACACCCTGCAGTAATAACAGTCCACACACCCGTTTGCAGTGTGGTGTCACATCCAGGCTGACCGTGACGCCCTGCAACACCACTGAGGGTGGGATGAAGAGGAAAGACCATGTTTCTCACACATGCACAACGTCAATACCTTCTTTATATTTCACAACTCGTAGTACTTTTACTTGGTTAAAGAGTAAGAACAGAGACATTAATTGGCTTTATACACACACACACACAAAAAGCTCATTCATAAGAAACATTTCCTGGAAGGAAGCAAAAAAACTTTGACTATAATGCACAATAAGTGATGTCTTGACTAACAGCATCAAGACTTGAATGTGCTCAAAATAATAGGGAATTTAAAGCTACAGTAGAGGAGAAGATATTCTATATTGTGTGTGTGTGTGTGTGTGAGACTGCGTGAGTAAGGATAACCCTCACCCAATAATTTTAATGATTGCCTATTTGCATTTCATTCAAATCTGTGTGTGTACGTGAGAAAAAGGGCAAGACAGACATTGCCAAATCTATTAGAAACTAAAGGTTATTTCTAGCATATTATGACTAAAATGAGACTGCAGTACAAACCAGAGAGCTGACCATAACTCACCCCTCTAATGACACATTCTCAGCCGTCTCTCTGCTCTATGGTTTAAACATTATTGAGGGTTTGTGCTCCTCCAGAACATTAGAGAGCTTAAATACACAGTCTGATTTATCAACATAGCTTAAAAACAGCTTTTAGAAATGGGTTTCAGGTCAGATGGAAAGAAAACGGTGTATTTTGTGTGTGTCTAAATGAGTTTGGAAGGGAGAAATGGGTCATTTAGAAATATTAATTATGACTTCACAAATATTAGCACATTAAAGGGGTCATATGACTTTGCTAAAAATAACGTTATATTATGTATTTGGTGTATTGCGATGTGTTTACATGGTTTAAGGTTCAAAAAACACATTTTCCGCATACTGTACATTATTGTTTCTCCTCTATTCCCCGCCTTTCTGAAACGCGCCGATTTTTACAAAGCTCATCATTCTGAAAAGTGAGGTGTATGCTGATTGGCCAGCTATCCAGTCTATTGTGATTGGCCAAATGCCTTAAGTGTGTGATTGAAATGCTACAAACATACTGTCATGCCCGGCGTGATGACACGAACACGAACCCATTACAAACATGACATTTGTTGCATCCAGTGGGGACATAATTACTGATTATAATGACTTAAACTGTCTTTTTACGCCTTGTGTTGCATATCGCGGCGCGTAAACATAAAACCATGTTGTGATTGGAGAATTGACAAACAACAAGAACTACTGTACTCTACACTGCTCAAAACTCATGTTTGAATTATCAGTGGCAAATTCTTTTAATATGAAAACGTACTTACAGGCTGTGAGTCAGAAGCACCAGACCGTCCTTGCAAAGTTGGAACTGCCCCACTTTATAGAAACAGCATTTGTGTGTAGACAATATTGTAGGCTGTATTCCCATTCCATTTTATAAAGAATATCTCTTTGGGTTTGAGACTTTAATCTTTGTAATTTAGGAATCTTAACTATGCACGAACAGCTTGTACCACTCCAAAGAGAAAGGAAATTTTGAAATTACACCATATAACCCCTTTAAGATATGACCACCCACATTAAACACTTATGAAACTCATGGAGGTTAGCCAGCGATAATGGGTAAATTTACTTCTAGAAGTCTTAAAGGAACAGTACAGTTTGAGTTTAAGAGTCATGGAGTTTCTAAGGGTCTTACAGCATGGAAAAAAATATCTAAAAGTAAATACAGTTTTTGGTGAATAAAACTATGACTAACATTATATAGAAGAGAGAAAAAAGCTACAATATGGTCTCTTTGAGAGCGTCAGTGATGAAGCCAGTCCTGACACTTTTGCCCCTATTTTTACCTTCTAAAAACAGCTTAAATGAACACTAGATGGATGTTGGTTTGGCAAGCTGGTCTAAGATGATCATTTATGGTCATTAGTTGCTCTAGAGGTAATTATAAGCTGGTGGGTCAAGTTTAACTTTGTAAACCATTTTGGTCAGGCTGTTAGACCTCCTTAAACATTTAGACCTAATCTTTTCAGCCTAGATTATCTCAAATTCTCCACTGCTGAAGTTCTCAGTGAAATGAATATTGTTCATTTAAGAGTGTTAGCCACACCTGAGCCAAAGTTTGGGTGCCCGCCCACCTGTCTGGGAAAGAGGATAAAGCCTGGATTGAGGATATGTAGAGGAAACTCTACCCAAATTATCCAAGGAAAACAGAAGTGCACAGGGATAAATGCTGTCTGAATCGTTCTGTCCTCCTCTCGGTCTCATTCTTTTTCAGGGAAGCTTTGATTTCACCTACATTCTTATTCCCATGAGTCCAACACATTGTCTAAGGCTCATTAGATAGCATCAGGAGCAACTTAGCATCCTGTTTTGAATAAAGGATGATTTATTTCTGACATTTGCCAGATTTTACAAACGAATATGAATGATCTTCACCAACCTGCGCTTGGTTTCCACACATCATGTCCCAGGTGCCATAGTGACCCTTGGCCTGTCTGTAGAGCCGCAGGGCATCAGTGAATGCTGGTGTCGCTACCTTGCAATCTTCCGACAATCCTAGAGAGGTCAAGACACATGACATGTTATAGAAGAGTGTCATATGATTAGCTATGGCCAAAATCACACCCATGCTGATATTACACATGTGCTATTGCTCATGTATTCAACAAGGGTGTCAGCATCATTCTAGACATTAATTTAAAAACAATATCAATTTAAACAGTTTAGTTTGATTGGCCTTAAAGGAACAGTCCACCGTTTTTTGAAATGGGGCTTATTCACATTATTTCCTGCATTTAGATAGGTGGGCAAATGCATTTTTGTGTCAGTGCATGCATTGTTTTAGTTTGACTGGGTCGGCGTTAGCTTAGCTTAGCACAATGAATGGAATCCTTTGTTGCCAGCTAGCATGGCCTGAGTAAAAGTGATCAAAAAATTTAAAAAAAACCCACCTAATTACTTCTTGTGGCCTGCGTATTCACAATGAGTACAACTAGCGATCCAGATTAACACTAGGCGATTTCCTAGGCAGATATTGACTTGGGACTATATTATGGGGAAGCACAGGCGAAGCACTGCTGCTTCGGCGCAGAGATATCACGCAACACATGAAAACATAAACTCTATGTGAATACAGGAATAATATGTAAACTTCTGTAAACTCTGGTTCAAATAGGTATGGTTCTGGTTCTTGACTGTCTGAGAAGTCACCCTCTTCGTCTCTCTCAAAATCAGCCATGTTCATCGCCATTCGTGTACTGTAAGGAAAATAGCCAGGCAGCTACTGTTCACGCCGGTATGTTGACGGAAGTCGTGGGATTTCATGTGTTGCGTGATATCTCTGCGCCGAAGTAGCAGTGCTTCGCCTAAGCAGCAGTGCTTCGCCTGTGCTTCCCCATAATATAGTCCCAAGTCAATATCTGCCTAGGAAATCGCCTAGTGTTAATCTGGATCGCTATTTGTACTCGTTGTGAATACGCAGGCCACAAGAAGTAATTAGGTGGGGTTTTTTTATTTTTTTGATCACTTTTACTCAGGCCATGCTAGCTGGCAACAAAGGATTCCATTCATTGTGCTAAGCTAAGCTAACGCCGACCCAGTCAAACTAAAACAATGCATGCACTGACACAAAAATGCATTTGCCCACCTATCTAAATGTAGGAAATAATGTGAATAAGCTCTATTTCAAAAAACGGTGGAGTGTTCCTTTAAGAGTTTTTGAATTCAAATCTGAACAATCCTAACCAGCTTTTTATTTTTTTTGCTGGTCCAAACTGGTGACGGCTGGAAGACTAACTTGGACCAGCTATAAGTCATGTTAAGCAGGTACAGCCTGGTTTTTCCAGAAAGGAAAAGGAATAGATTACCATTTTAATAATAAGACCTCATCTTCACTTAGAGTCTGTGGATGGAAACTACAGCTAACACCATTCAAGCAGAGAATCCACAAGACCTAACGTGACGAGACTTATTGGAAAAACACTTAAATGGCGATATAATTATACAGTACTGTAGTGAAGATGGATAACGTTCTAGATGTAAGACTGTTTGCATAAAAGCTGCACATCAGAGTTGATGAAAGATTTCCAAACAGTCACACTCTCGCTCCTACTAAAAGTTTATATGAACAGCTGTTATTTGGGGAGATTCGAGTCTTTTGGGATAAAGATAACCTTGTTAAGTTGCTTTCCTGTTGGCAGCAGGAAGTAAGTGTGATCCATAAAGTTACACATATGGGCAAGGAAAGACAAACACAGATGGACATGAGCAATGGCAAGCTGCACAAACACTCATAAGACTAGAGCTGGTGATGGGGAGCATGTATATCTGCGTGCTGCAGTAAGTTTCAGATTGGCTGACACAAAGACAGGAAGTCAGCAGTGAGAGATGGAGGGATGGAGTGTGTAACAGTCTGTCAGGAACAGGAAATCCACTCAGCGTCCATTTTCCAGGACCCAGGCCGAGACAGAGAAAGACACACACACACACACACACACACACACACAGAATGGAGGAAAGTAGAAAATAACTAGCTTTTCTTGGCATGAGCCCAATGAGAAAACACTAGATGCGTTTGTCAGCAGTCTGCTTGGAGAAAGTCCCTAGAGTTCTGTGCTCGATAAAACACGATAACCCCAAATCAGAAATGAACCCACTCCTCCCCAAACATGTCTACCTGTAAAACAACTAGCAGTCCTAACAAACTAGAGAAGCCTTACATTCAAAGTTCATTTGAATGTGGCTCACTGTGTGCGTTTAGTGTCAGGTGAAAAAAAAAGAAAGAAAGAAAGAAAGAAAGAAGAGCTGCACTCTTTTTCTCTGGCAAGTGGGCAGGCCTGAGAAACTCAACACGAGTGTCTTCAGCAAAAAATAGTACATATGGTAGAGTTTAGCGTGGACCGCCTCTGGCATGAGGCTGCACGGTGGTTAGCCGAGACTCCTGGGATGGCTGGTTCCCAGGCTTCCTATGCCAACGCATGTGTGCACTCTTACCATTACTGTTCTGTTCACTGAAGCATTTCCCATTTGGGCTAAAAGCACAAGAACTAGACGAGTTTCAACAAAAATATCTTATCTCTGCATCAATAATGAGAACCAAAGAAAACATTTCAGCTTTTTAAATTACATTTCTTTGCCAATCTGGAGGAAAGCTATGTCTAGACTAAAGCAAACAAACATAAATCTTACCATGGACTGACTTTTATAAATATATACTAATTATTTTTATATTAACAATATTCACATTTTTAGTTTCAGTATAAATAAAAACAAGTAATAGAATGTTTTTTTTTTTTTTTTTTTACTAATTTAAAGGGACCATAAAATGTATAAATCAAATTTTCTAAATCTTTTTGAATTTCAGTGAAGAAAGGTCAGTGCTCAATGAAAACATAATACTTGTAGAATGTAAAATTTCCACCCCAGTAAAAGAAAGGTAATAAAACAAAGAAAAAGAGACTAATTGATTCATTGTGACAGATTAACATATAACTGCCCATATTTCTTCTCAAAGATGCTATTTAAATTAATAAATTATTAATAAAAGATTTTTTTTTCAGGTCTTAACTCTTATAATAATATTATAATTTTTTTTAAAAACAGTTCTTTAACCTTTAATTTCAAAATTAATCAGTTAATTTCATATTTGTACACTGATTTTCTTTTAATTAAAATAATGTTTTGTCAATTAAAAAAAAAAAAAAAAATCCAAAATAAATTGTGGGCTTTACCCAAATCCTGACACAGTGTGCCTATTACTTAGTGCAAAAGGCTATTATTAAATTTCAGCTTAATTTAAAGGATTGTGTATTGCAACCGTCAACGGCGTCTACAATTCTATTTATGAAACGAACATTCACCTCTACTTTAATTTTAAAACCTGTTTGTTTTCCTTCTGCCATTGGTCTCTAGACTATGATGTCATTATGGGTGTGATGATATGATTGATCATCAACTGTCCCAGTTGCCAATGAGACGGGTATGACTACAACAAAACAAATGACTAACCACCACCACAGGCTGTCAGAACAATGACTAGAATACAATTGCTAGATGAAGAAAAATGTTCAGAATGCAACATTTGCATTCAATCCCCAATGTTTGAAATTCTCCATTGGTTTAGTCCCATTCCTGAAAGCTGGTCAGATCAATTAAAACATGCCTTCAGTTCATACACAGTCGAGTTCAAATTAAAACAGATTAAAATAGTGTAACTGTGTCTTGCTTTATCTTAGGCTCTTTAAAAGGCTTTTAATAATTTATCTTGATTTCTTTTCAATTCTGTAATAAAATCCAAGCGCTTTGAGCACCTGCTGTAATACCACAGCTTTGCATGTGGTTGATCGTCTCTGCTCTCTGGTAACCCTCTAGCAAAAACATAGAGCCGTGTTCTCACGTATGTGAAGCAACTACCTGAAGTCATTCAGCCCTCGGCTTCAGGCAGGTCTAAGGGATTTTGCAGAGCCCTTCCCTGATGCCTCAAAGGCAAATGATATTCCCAATGTAGGGCCTATGAAATGCATGCTATTTTTCCCCAAATTCCATTTTATTTTTTTCAAAATTGATTTTTTTCATTTTCATTTTTCTGGATTTCATTTTTGCTAAATGAAATGTTATTAAACAAAAAGCATGTTAAATTATTTGAAAAATCTAAAAGTTTATATAACAGCGTTTATTAAAAGTTTAACAAAAATTATTAAAAAGGAAAACAATTACAAAAATAAGCTTTATTTTATTTTTTACAAAATTCAATGTTCCATTAATTTCATGAATTCAGTTTCAATGGTTTCATTAAACTGTAATAATCAAAATCTCGAATTAATTTATTTTATATTAAACATTTTATTTATTGAATTGAATCCACTACAACCGCATTTTCTGCATCGCGGAAATCATAGGGCCCTACCTATGTCATTTCTAGCTCTTGTGACTTTTTTGGGCTGTTACCAAGCCAGAGGCACTGTACTTCACCTTCAGGATCTTAAAAAGCCTGGAGGCAAGCTAGAGATATCACTGTACATATTGATCTGTCCCTTGTTACATGTAAATTTTAAATCAATATGCGAAATGGGCTGAGGAACAATACTACTTTAAGACGTCTTGTGAATGTCAACATGTACCTTAATTAAAACTCATTACTCATCTGATTTTGAATGAGTTATAGTCCAAGTTATTAAAAAGAAAATAATGGCTTACTCTTTCATCAAAATATCAGAAGTGAATTGAGTGCATTTTTTTGGGTGATGTCACAAGACAAATGGTTAATATAAAGCAACAGTGAAACTGCTATTTATGCTTTTATACGCAGTTCAGTTTTCGTTTCAAATCTTGCCAACAGCACACATTAATTATAAAAGACATCAAAATAACAACACAGAAGAATAACAATTTGGAAAAAATCGAAACGTTTCAATAAACGTTAGCCTTCAAAAACGTACTTTTCAATTCCCAATTAATAAAATCAAGCCCAGACATTTTTGACACACAAATGAAAAATATGCCACAATAAGGTAGTCAGATGGTTTGCATAGTTTCTGCAGGTAAATCAGCAGGAAGGTCACTGCATGCAGCCCCTGGCTAATGAGTGACTTGAAGGTCCCACCTTTAAAAGATCAATATCTGACTCTAGTGCAGAGAGGTCTGGGTTTCCTCAAAGTGGACAAACAGGGGGGCCCTTCATGTTAGGCAGTGAGTGATATAGCTAGAGTGATATCTCCCCGCATATTGTCTTGTGTCATTATCATTCGTGATCCACAAAACTAGCAATTCGCTGTCATGCCCTGACAAGTCTTACTGAGAGTGCCCCAAGGCCATGTGGGAAGGTGTTGACATGTGGTCAGAGGATGTTCTGTTAGAAGTCAACGACTGGCAACATGTTGGAGCTATGCTGCTCTGCAAGTTGTGCAATTCGTATATCAGCCAATAAATACAATACCTCCTTTTATTAGTTCGTCAACATCTATAGTGCTACACTCTTGTTTAGCATTTTTATTTCAACTTTATACGCAACTTCAGTAAAAAAAAAATTCACATTTAGTACAATAGGACGGAGTGTTGCGGGGGGTTTGGGGCTTCAGGAAAGGTCATCAAGCCGGGATTTGAACTCAGGATGCATGTCGACATCTCACATGTCGGCGCACTGCCCGCTAGGCTATTGGCGCTGACTGCAGTAATTTTTAATTATTTATTTGCACCATTCAAATAAATATGTCTTATGCTCAATGAGCCTGCTTTTATTTAATCAAAAACACACACAAAAAAACCAATACTGTGGAATTAAAAAAATTTTAAATACATGTTTTTAATAGGGCTGGGCGATATGACGATATAAATTGAATGGACGGAATTAAAAGTGTATCATTCATATATTCATATGTATCAGATTCATATTGTGCTCTATCGTTTATTTTGTAGTGCCGCAAAATACATTGTTTACGGCAATAAGTCGTTTTCCTCATTTGAATGACGGCAGTCTTACATGCATTAAACGGGTGTGCAGGCAGACATGTGAATAGCAGCATTCAGCGTCACGTTGCTGTATGCATAGTCACTAAAACTTAATGTTTGCATGGGTTTTTAAGCATTGCAGTTTAAAACAACTGGTTTTAGGCCATTGAAACAAACAACAGAGCTACTGTATATGTGTGCGCTGTCTGGGTTTCTGGGTTAGAGGAGTGCGTAAGCCACGCATCAGCTGATAATGCATTTTTGCCTCTTTATTGGCTTTGAACGATTGCATAAACAGTTATATGCATCTAAATGCAAGTATCCTCATAAACATAGTCATTTAGGTTTTAAGTGAATGAAAACAGTTGCAAGAGAAAGCGTATATATAACAGTGTATTAGATCCGGACTTCAGTCTTAAAGCTCTTTTTTTTTTTCAGTCTTTTTTTCTTGTATTAGTTTGATATTGATTGGTAATTCTGATGGAAATTCTATGGTTTCAAATCTTAATATCATAAAAAACCTTATTAAAAGAAAAAACAACTATATCAAGATCTAAATATTTATCATGATATAAAATTTCTCATATCATGATATAAGATTTTGGTCATATCGCCCACTCCTAAAATGTAATAAAATATTTTAAAACAATTTATTATTTTGATGATTTTCCGCATCCATAACTTTAGTCTTCAGTATCACTTGATATTTCACAAATCATTCTAATATGCATATTTGATGTTCAAGAAACATTTCTTATTATTATCAATTTTTAAAATGGTTAATATTTTTGTGGAAACCGTGATACATTTTTTCAGGATTGATGTAAAGAGTGTTTAAAAGAAAAGCATTTATTTGAAACAGATTTCTTTTGTAACAACATTACACATCTCTTTACTGTGAATAATGTAACAAATATATAAATGTAAAAAAATCTAAATTCGTAAAAAAAAAAAAAAAAAAAAATTATAATAATTTGAACAGTAAAACAAAATAGCACCTTCCATAAAATTTAGATTTTTATGTAATATCAATGCATTTTAATGAAGAATAAAAAAACAAAAAAAACAAACACGTCATAAAGCACATTAAAAGTTCACTGTTCCTGCACAGGATATTTGGCATCAGTTAAAATGACAAAAGGACATCCTCCACACCTTAAAGTAATTTCAAAAGCATTCAACATTTTAAGCTGAGACACAAACACTTCTTTCCCTCACAAACACAGACACAGACACACACCCTGCTGTGTGATTTGAAATATGATGATAAGCCAGGTGATTTGTGAGGGTGGAGTTGCAGGTAATGTAATACTATGAAGTATTTTTACAAAGGCATGCATAATATTTCTCAGCATATTTAGCTAGATATGTAATATAGACTACGTTTGAGTGACGTAGAGGAAAAATAAATGTTGCAGGTCAAATCTCGCTGTTAATTCAGCTCTCACTGTGATGCAAGTCAGAAAGAAATGATTATGCAGCAAATGCTCTGGTATGGAGATCCATTTTAAGGTTATTTTGGATAGCAGTTCACATTTACTTTTTTACCTTTATGCCAACAAACTACAACTTTCTCATGACATTTTTTGTGCACACAAATTAAAAAATGGCAATTAACATGTGATGTTTCCCGTAATTGTGATATAGATGAAGTAGATAAGACAAGTCTTTTCAGCAAAGCAGATACACTTAATAGAAAAGCACACATGGCATCAATCTAAAACCAGAAGGAATGCTTTGCTTTGCCTTTGTTTGTGACCATGACTCACCGTTATTGCTGTGTCTCACACAGTCCTGGAAGACGGCGTGCCACTTCTTCTGTTCTTTCTCCGTCATGACACAGAAGTAGTGATGGCGGGCGTATGGATGCCACAGGATGAGGGGAAACTGTGTGGGACATTTCAGAAATGGGGCACTGGTCGCTTTGGCCTTTGTATCTAAAACAACAAGATAACACAATATAGTGTTCATACTTTGATTTTAAAATAGTGTCGTACTACATGTCCATTAGGATCTTTTAGAATTCTTATAGTATTTTCTAACCTGCTACTTTTCTATCGGTTTATTTAAATATTATTGTATCCATTCATTTCTCACCACTTAGGCTATTGTTGAGAAGCCCCAAGTATTCCTCCATTGAGGTCAGAGCTCTGTACCCGGCACAGTTAATGACCCCTTTGGAGTGGAGCCCTCGGTCATGTGCCTGTAGAGGAAACAGATAGCTCAGAATCTCTCTCCAGCTGGGGAAATGACAAGCATGTCCACTAACAGCAGTACACTTTAGATTCACTTTAGTTCCAGTAATGCAAGATTAACATTCAGATCATTTTTTCTTTTGTTTACATTTAATTATATGAGCTGGGCATGTTTGTGGGGGAAAAAAAACACATGCTCAGTGGTTTACACTCACCGCTTTGCTCTCATACAAGCTGATGTTGTAGGAGTCGCCAACATACAAAAAGCGGCTCCTCCATTTCTTGCTCTCTTCCAGATACTGAAACAAACCTCCAGAGAAGATGGACTTGTTCTTCAGGGGGTCCTGTGGTGGGAACAAATGCATTTTAAACAAATGCAAATCAAAATCATTTTACTAGAAAGCATGACTAAACAAAAAAAATTAATGAATGGTGTTTAGAAGACCAACGTGAAACACTCCCAGCAGGCTGAAATAACAAAAGGCTGGCCTGAGACGTGTTTATATAACATAGATCTGAGTGATTCAGCCAAAAATAAGAAATGGGTGGAGCAACTGGTACATAAAAGCCATTCAAGCTTGTGTTATGTCTACAATCAAAACCACTGCTTTCTGTTAATGGATGCTGAAATTACCACTGGTGAGTGCACATGCCTTTGAACACGGTTAATCTGTTAATCTTTGAAAAGAAATACAAATAAATGCAGGCAGATATTTTCCAAGTCCAGCTGTCCTGTCTTAGAACATCTGAGGGACTTCAAACATGAGAGTGCATAAGCGTTTTTCTTGGCAATGGTCTAGATTTCTGTGTTGAGTAGAGATCAAATGACTTCATGGACAATTGATAATTGGGGAGGCCAGGAGAGTTTGGAGACCAATAAGAAAGGAGGAGTGTTCAAAATTGTAGGCTGATGAGATTTTAAACTTTCTGTGCATTTGTTGAGATAACCAAGATCTCAGAACATCCCTCAAACTGAATGCAATCAAACCAATGTGTTGGTTGACTGATCTTAAACAGTTTGACAGATTTTTCCATTGCAGAAAAGCTGGTTTCAGCTCCTTTGACATGGCAATTAATATCAGGGGTCAGGGGGGTGGAAACTGGAAAGTTTTCAAAACAACAACAACTTAGTCTTGCAAAACCAAGTAGATCATTCCCATTATAGTCAAAGTCTTCTAAACTGGGGCGATGCACATTCAGTTGATGGACGCAAAGCAAAGTTCCCATGCACTGGACAGCAGCTCAAGCCACTTCAATTTTTCATGTTTGTCTAAAACACAATTATGGTTATATGAATTGTTTGTTATGAATTGTATGCGTAATAACTTTTGGCAGTTGCATCAACACAAATTCCATAAGTAATACTTGTAAACAAAGACAATACTGCTCCAAAGTTCATTTGTGGGCTGGCACCAGCATAATTTTGGTGAAAAATGCCATTAGAAAGAAAGGTCTACCCAAGATCCTTTGATGCTACTGTCGGTGGAATGGCGTCTGAAGTCTTTATATGCTTTTGTGTGTGTATTTGCTATTCAGGCCTTTGTTACAACTATTTAACTCATGTGAAATCTGCTCCACTTCCTCTTCACTGACTTAATGTCGATAAGCACGACCACAGAAAGCATTCAACACGAGGGAAACAGTACAGTAGAGCCAAAAAAAAAAAAAAAAAGGAAAAACTAAACCTGGAAGGCTTACTTCTGATCTAATTTTAACCTGTACTGGGCAATATTCTTTGCCATTATTTTTCCATTCTTTGACCGTCTTTCCCCATCCCTCTGGGATCATCATGACTGGACAGACAGATGTGAAATATACCTTTCTATGTAGCAGTTGTGTCTGGGTATTCCCTCCTCCTTCGAGCTCATAGCGTACGCTGTTGAACAAAGCCACAGCGTACTGCTGCTCATAAAACCTCCCAAACTCTGACATCACAGCCCTGGTGCGGCCTAAATTGGAACAGAGACACAGGAATGTTAGATTTAAGGACCGCAGCAAAAGAAAGAAATTATTACTTTACAGCTGCAGAGTGCACTGCAAATTGCAGGTTGCATTTGCTAGAGGTTACTTTAGGTCAAATGGCATTATTAACATTTAATCACGATCATAAAACATTATAAACCTGTTTAGTTAGTTTTAGTCTTTTAGTTGAGAATTGTTCCCAAATGCAATTAGGCAAGATAACAACGGAGAAAAACCCAGCCTCTTAAAGCAAACAAAACACAGCTGTAACTTGATCCAAGATTTTAAGTTGACTAGAACTACAGTGTGAAACACAACAAGTGACAATCCACTGTCGACATCATTAGCCCATGTCTGCGTGTGTGGGTTTGAAAGAGTTAACAGAAATCATGATATTGCCATGTGCGCTTATTAAACCACAAAAGACGGCAATTTTGTTGTATTGTATTGTTTTATTATTAATATTAAATGCACATTAACTATTTTTATAAAATAGTTATTTAATAATTTAAACAATTATGAAAATAATTTTAGAAATTTTAGAAAACAATACTTTATTAAATACATTACCATATTAGATGTAAGGGGGGAAAATAACATTGTCCAAAAAATAAGATTATGATTTTGGGGACATTTTGTGCAACCCTGTGTATTTAAACCCTGTAACTGTGTATTCTATTACAATATCATAACACTTAAATTGAAATATATCTTATCTGTGAAAATGCTGATCCTAAAATTCAATAGGGTTACAAAACAAAAAGGTGATCAACAACAAATGTGAATTCCTGATAAATAGAGAAACAGTTGCAAAAACATTCAAGTGTGGAAACACATGGACACAGTATGAAAATAAACATTGAAAATGAAAAGACCCGAGCCTGCAGGCTTATCAAAGCTTTATGAAAAGAAGATGGCGCTATAAAGATGAATTTGCTTATATAAAGAGGCCAACAAATGGAAAAAGTGATGCATGATCAGAGGCGATCACATTTGAATGCCATATTCAAAGCATAGTGGTCTAGTTTTAGAGGAAACAATATCCTTGGGATTTCATATTTACATGACGAGAGGCTTAGCATTTGGATGCTGATGAAAGTCGGCACGTGTTTGAATGTATGTGAAAAGACAGATTTCCATGAGAAACAAGGAACAACCTGACAGGAATGGACAATAAGGAAGGGCCACATCTGATGTCAACTCAGGTTACATTACAGCACTCTAAATACACATGGCCTTCTGGGTATTCAGGTTTACTGCACCATGGCCTACAGTAGGTCTCCACAGGAAGCAATCTCTTCACTTACAACTCATTTCTCAAGAACTCCATCAGATTAGAAGCTTTGTTACAGGAGATGTTGTGTTGTTTGAATGCAACAGCCGGCGTGTCTGTGAGGGCAGACCATTCTCTAGCAGACCCACTACTGCATTAAACTAGAAGAACTTGTAGATTCAGTTTGCTTTGGCTCAGTGTGGAATATGTCACTGTATTCATTAACATATATATTTGCAGAGAGTGTTTCTAGACGCTCAGTTGGCACAGGTGCTGGAGATGATTCTCTAAAAGACTTCTCATCAGCATTAACTTTTATATATTATAGTACATTAAATATAATAAATCAGTACTTAACCCTAACAGCACAGTGCTAGAAGTAGAAAAAAGTATTTTCCAAATAATATTTACACTTTCAAATTCATGTTATAGTATAAATTGTGTCTATATACATAAAATAGATCTGTCTTTCGAAACTGTAAATATTAGGATGAAAATGTATTTAGACTTTAATATAATATAATCTTTAAAATTTGAACATTTAATTAGTGTCACGGTGTCTGGTCTGTGTTTCCCTGGGTGTCCACTAGTGGTCTTACTTCCCCATAGGCACCTCACCGCAGGCACTACATTTCCCACAAAGCCTTGTCCCTTCATCACGCTAATTGCACACCTGTTAATTGCACTCAGCTGTCTTCACTTTCGTCATAATTTTCCTGTCTATATAAACCGGTCTGTTTTCTGTCTGTGTCATGAAGTCCTTATTTTTCCATCACCCAGTTTCCTCGCGTTTCTAGTTTCCTGTTTGTTTTGTTTTTTGACTGATTTCATGGTTTTGACCCAGTGCTCATTTTAATTTTTGGATTACCCAATAAACACTGCTCTTGGCTCTTTCGTCTCCAGTGTCTCATTTTAACAGACACCATGACAATTGTTTTTTTTTTTACTTAAATTTTAATGAAAATATATAAATAAAAATATTTCTTCTTTTTTTTCCCCCATCCAAGGTTTTCTTTTCTTTTACAAAGAACATTTGCAATAATGTATAAATAACTATTTTTTTTGACAAGACACCAAGAAAGCCATTATCATACTTCAGACACTTTTAATAAAAAACAATATCATAAGACATGTGCTGATACCAACGCTTCCCAAAGACATTATTGAAATTTCAACTAACTTTTAACTGCCAGTTAGATTATTTTACCTAAGAGATTATTTTACCATTCTACAAGTCAAAGCGATCCATTCACTGACCATAGAAACTGTAAAAGACCAAAAGCTAACAAACATCCCTTCCCACATGCATGGTCAGCAGATGAACCCTTCGCTATCGGAAGGGAGGGAAAGATATGGGGGAGACAGACAAAACAAAAGTTTGAGAGCATGATGACACCTTGAGAAGTTCCTCCCCATTACTCAAAGACATGTTCATACTTGCTCTCAGAAAACATCCAGCCCTATTAGTCAAATAGTTCACACGGGAGGTCTAGAGATCCCTAGAGGAATGTTCTGTGTTTAAACCTCCCTTTAACCTCCTGACCTCAGTCCATCTACCACAAACATCTTCATAACTGCTTAAGGCTTCATAAAGGGAGAGTCTATGAGGGCGGCCTTCTCTTGTGATGACCAAACATCTTCCCGCAGTTCATTAATAAACGGCGGTGGAATTTCAAAAGGGCTGACTCAGCAGATACACTCAGCATTTTATGACATCAGCATACACGCCTGCATGAATTCATCTCACAGAAATTAAATATTTCTCTGTAATGACCGCTGAACAAGACGAACACTTCAAGTGCCACCTCACCAAGTGACTCAAGCCTATCATCAGTGAAAGATCTGGACTGGTACTTCAAACACACAATGAAACTTATACTTCATAACCAGTCCTGACTTGTTCTTGGAGTATGTGTGTGTGTGTACATACAAGGTTGCGTTGATCCGAAATTTCCAGTCACAGCCAAAAGAGCTTTTGTATAGCTATAAAAACGTTAGGAAATTATCTCACACTATGCTCGTTTCACTCAAACTGGTTTTTCAACAGTTTTCCACAACTGAAGATTGTTCCAAATGAACACTTAGGCTATATTTATCAAGTCGGTTTTCATCCAGAGATACTTTTTATGATTGACATGAGGGGAAAAGATGAGAAGCAGATCCAAAACACAGCAACTAACCACTACAGACGTCACAAATTATTGGCTGGTAACATTTAATTTCCCGCGTGTCAGATAGATCACACTGGATAGCTATGAAATGTTCCTGTTAGTTTCTAGGAAAACTCAAAAGCGAATGTTGTAAACATAAATTGCCGTATTCCAAATCTTAAAGCTCTTTAATTGCAAAAGGATGCTTCTTTAAAGGAATGGGATTATTTCCCATCATGTTTTGGAGGTGAACTAATATATAGTTATGAAGGGTTTCTTTACAGGTAGAGGATATAACCAGTTCTCCAAACCAACTAAAGGAAGCATATTGCAGCAAAAATACTTAGTAGAAGCTTCATGGGCACACAATAGAAAGACAGTTTTCCATTTTACCATCTTATTATTAGAGTTATAGAAGAAAATATAATTTGTGGACACAAAAGTAGGTCTACTATTAAACATACCAAGGACACTCCAAAAAAAAGTAGAGTTGGCAAAACAGTTTTTTGCCAAAAAGTTAAATGCCTAAAACGTTTATAAAGGTGAAAAACATGATTAGCAGTAGAATATCAAAAATGTTTTTAACGCATACAAATGTAACCAGTCTTAAACCTGCATGTTTGAGGCATTAGGGAGCGTTTTAACTTTACGCGTTCTTATATTCACTCTGAATATAATAGTATCTTAATAGTAGGTTATTGAACACGTATCAGAACGCCACTAATAATAAAGAATACATCTGTTGTGACTTACCCAATCATGAACTTGCATAAACCGGTTTGACTTTAATATTTCCGTGGAACATAAATAGCAGTTAGGAAGAATATTAAGAAATTAGAGTCTTGGTAACGTTAAATTGTGACATTTGGATTTATTATATATATATATTTTAAGTGAAAAACATATCTCGACTCCAGCGTTCCGTCTCATACCGCTTTTGTTTTGTTTTTATAAGCGCGAACGCCTCCAAGTTTCTTCGGTGTAACTTACACGCGTCTGATAAAAATCTCTTAAAAATTTGTGGATGGTGTATCCACGTTAACTAACTAACCCCATCTCTTTTCGCGTTAAACAGTCCTCTTTTAATCTACGCTAGGTCTATTGTACACAGCGGCCTATAATGACTTTTTCCCTTTTAAAAGTAACACAAACGCGTTTTACCTGTAATCATCTCCCGTTTGCCTTCGTCCAGGTTGCTAGAAATCACATCACCCATGGTGACGATTTAAATGACAGTCACAGATATTGAAGAAAGTTCCTTTGGATCTGAAACGTAGGGAACACTACAGAAATGTGTCTTTTGAGTCATCCAAATAAAGCATCCCTGGTTACTTCAGAACGTTGTGTTCATTTCACATTGACGTGAGTTCACTGACTCAGACGCCCTCTGTGAGACAAACGACTCATTTAAACTCGAGTCAAATGAGTGTCATTCAGAGGGTGTGGTTTACACCCGCCTGACACACCCAACTTCACAACAAACCTTCTGTTCTTTAATCACAGCTGATTTTAGAGACTTTGATATGATCATGGACTTGCTCTTGTTATATGATGGGCTTAAGTTGATTTATTTATTTATTTTACAGAAAATGAACACGTTTTGGTTTCAAAACATTTAATGTAGTAATTATTATTTTCTTGAAGTAATAAAGATATTAATATTTTTCAGTCTTTAAAAGAATTAAAGAGTTTGCATATTCCGTTCCACAAATATCTTTAAAACTTAATTACAGTTAAAGCTGATGTTTTCCCCAGGAAATGCAAACTGCTTTTTAGGACTGATTAACTTTTATTTTTAAGTTTATTTTAAGCCTGCTTTTCTACAAAAAAAAAAAAAAAAAAAAAAAAAAAAAAAACTTTTATTTAAAAATAACAAAAACATTTTGATTTAATAATATTAATATGTATTGATATATAATATTATTTTATAGTTTGGCATGGCAGATATATAAAATAACATATAATATCCTAAAAGCTTTTAAAATATTATAATAAAAATACTTTGCTAAAATATTATTTTAATATGAATCAATTATACTAATATTTTGACAATAATAGCCTTTATTTGTAATATGTTTTTATAAAAAACAAAGTTTTAAAATACAATTATAGTTTATAAAAACACAAGCTGGATCAAATAATGCAAATGATACATTAAATAATTAAATTGTAATATTATTAGCATGGTAAAAATTAAGAGGACTGTTTAAATATTCATTTATAATTATTCTGAACATAAAATGCTCATAATTATGGAAACCCGTTGCGACTTTTATCTCACAATTAAGAATTTTTTTTCTCAGAATTGTATGATATAAACATGCAATTCTGACTTTTTTACCCTCACAACTGCGTGGTTTAAAGTCAGAATTGCAAGATATGAACTCGCAATTCTGAGAAAAAAAAAAGTCATAATTGTGAGAAAAAAAATTAAAAACAAATGACCTTGTTTTATTTTTCATTTAGAAGCAGAAACAGGTTTCCATACTTAAATGCTAAAATACTCATAAATGTTATAAAAATACAAAAGATAAAAAAAAGCCACTGTAATTTTATATTACTGAAGCAAAAAAAACAAAAACCAAAAGATTTAACTTTAATTAGACGTTTATCGCCCTCATGCGGTCAAAATGACTAAATGCTGTTCTAACCAGGAATTTGATAACACATGATACTTTACACAACAGTAAAATAATAGTATATCTTAATTTTATGTTATTTTATTCATATTTTAACAATTAATGTAGTTAATTTGATGAAGTAAACTAAAACTGTTGTGCTTCGTAGTTAGTTAAATTAAAATTCAGTGTAAAATAACCTTTAGTTGCTTCTCTAATGGAGTGACCTGCTCTTTTTGTCACGTAGCGGTCAATGAACAGTGGAAGCAGTTGGGTCAGTTGCAAGGGTATTTTAAAACCTCCATTGATCATGGCATGAACAGTCAGCGTGGAATCAAGGAGGTATTCTCTTGTGATTCTGTGTCTGCGCCCTCAGCGTTTGGCAAACGCGCAGCATATAACGGCGCTCGGGAGCACGAGCGCATGTGAGGGAGGGGCGGTTACGCAGTGACGAATCTCCGCAGTCAGCTGCTGTGAGTGCGCAGGACCGCTCCGCTCCGGTCTGCCAGAGACAGCAAGAGGAGGAGAGGGAGGAGAAGATACAGCACACGGGCGAACACACTCAGGAGCATCATGGCACCAATTGGATTAAAGGCGGTCGTTGGCGAAAGTAAGACCATAATGTTAAAACTCGGCTACTGAGGTTTAATATTCAACCATATGTGCCTGCTATTTTATGATGCCTTCCCGTTGCATGTGTCACTGGTGTAAATCAGCGTTAGGTTCCCCCTGGATGCGGCTGGTTGTTTCCCTCCCATTGTGCTGAATGGGGAGGACATTACTCTCGGGATGTTGCGGATGCGCATTGTGCATCACGACATGAATAGGTTTTATTTATCATTGTATGTTGTTTAAAATGTATTAATTTATGTCACGAGAACCAGCACCAAGCAACAAAAAACCTTGATGTACCAGTGTAAAGATGGTCTATCACACAGGAACGCCCTTATTCTGCAAGGACGTTTCAGGAATTATGCAGGGCTCTGTCGAAAGACCTCTGCGTTTTTGTTTTATTTTGCTCGGTTTGTTGTTTATATGCGTTATAATGATAGAATTGAGGGGATGTTTGCATAAGTCTATCTTCTAGTTCTAGAGATGAGCTCAATGTATGCGTTTTGGCAAAGCCTCGCTCCTGTGATTGATCACCAGTGCATTATATTCCATTGCGTAAAGCTCCAGCTGTGAACTGATCTGCCCAGGAAGTGCCCGTGCTTTTAACATGAATGCAGCTGCCTCGCATCTCCAGATGGATCGTTAAATGGCGGAGTGGTTCATGTTTGGTTGAATAAGGGAAAATGAGAGCAAATGCGCATCCCTCAGAGGTGTATCTGTATCTGTCATGTGTAGTGCATACTAGCTGAGAGAGCGTTCAGGAACAGAATGGCGTTTAGTTCAGACAGATTGATGGAGGTTGTAGGTGCTTTCGTTTTAGAGAAATATTTTGCTTATGCAGCAGGATGTGGAGATACTAAACGGCAAGTAGCTTAGGCTATTTTCTTGTAAAATGAGATCACAATCGTTACATTGACAAATTTGAATAAATAAATAAACAGTAAATAAATTACAATGAAAATATGAAATCTGCCATGTTCAAACGCCTGTTTACTACGTAATTCATTCATTTGAAAGACGCATTTAAAGTATGTTATTTGTAGCCTAATACATTTGAATAAATTGTGTACTTTAAATTTAGGCCTAACACAAATATTGTCTTCAGAATAGGAGTAATGTTTAGTCCCATTCAAAAATCCCGTTATATAAATACAGTTTATAAAATGCAATTCATAAAAAAAAAAATGTATGGGTGAGGGGAAATAATGCTGGTAAAATTAGTTTGGCATATTTTATTTTATAATTATTATAAAATTACATTTGATGATGTTTTTTTTTTATATAATCAATGACGAGTGAAGCAATTTTGTTTTAAAAATGTAATAAAAATTAAATAAAATTAAATAAAATACTGTCTAAAATAACTGAGGACATTTTAATTTTAAATATTTCTAAAAACATTTATCCTTTTCATCATCAGTATTTTTCATCGACTCATTATTATGCTCACATCATTCACCACTAACGCATTAAACATTCTGAGTTTGTTTTGTTTGTAATATATCGATTCCTGTTGCTGAAACACCTTATGCTAACTTCTAACTAAAAGCACAGAAAATATGACATAATAGTAAAAATGCAGTTGCATTGTCTAGTCCAAATTAAAGGCTCACGCACATAATAAATATTGACTGTAACCTGATCATTAAAAGCCATAAACGCTCCGAACACCTGCGCAGGATTCGGTCTTCCTCACACACGGGATGATGGATTGATTTTCCTGTGGTTCGGTGTGCCGTGGGTGTGTGTGTTGGTTTCACTGTCTTCTCCAGGGACATGAGATCCAGTACACAATAAAGATAGACACAGGGTCAGATAGAGAGCAAAGCCATGAGTGGAAGACTGACCAAATGCACTTACATCCTTGCTTATATTCTCATTGTCTGTTTTGATTGGTTTTTACCTTTAAAATATGCAATATTGACAGGTAGCTGTATATGCGCTGTAGGATGTAATGTAAGGGGACAGCAGGAGTACACATGGACAGCATCTGTGTGAATTACTCACAGTATTTGTTTAAAGGGTCTTTTATCTGCATGAATCTAGCTCTGAATGAACCAGTTCTTTTGTTAACCTGCCTGTTTGTTGATCCATTTTCATGAAGTGACTTTATATTAATGCCCTACTTACCAGATTTAGCCAAATGACATGTTCAGCATTCAGGGAAACTTATGATATTAATGCTGTCAAACGATTAATCGCATCCAAAATAATAGTTTTTGTTTACACAATATACACTCTAGATTTCTTGTATACCCATTAATATCACAAAGACCACTTAGTGGGAATCTGAGATTTATATCCACAAACACAAAGCCTTTATGAGGGGTATATTAGATTCCTTCAGATGACAGTGTTTTAACATAACAACAAGATGAACTGACATGAGAGTCCTAGATCACAGTGTGCATACTTGTGTATGGCAAGTGAAGAGAGGACAGTCAGTGTGCCTTGCGGCAAACTGTAAGCGTGTGATGCATGCTTCACTTGAACGGAAGGCATTTATAACTCCTTAAAAGCTCAAAGAGAACTCCATTCCTTTCATGCCAGCGTATGTAACCTGGTATGTATTAAGAAGCGTTTGTGACAATGGACATTGTTAATAGTTTTCCTAAATTCGATGGTGTGTTTTTGAAATTTTGAAGCAAAAATGTAATCATTGCATCCCTATCCAAAACACAAGCAAACCATATCTTCACACCGTGTATAAAGAACACATCAACCAGACACACACCAATATAAAAATAGAAGTTAACGATGATTAAAGGTGCTGTATGTAGGATTGACACAGAGTGGTTGAACTAGGTATTGCAGTCCAAACTTACATACAGCACCTTTAATTCTAGTGTGGATGGAAAAAGAATGAGGTCTTAAATGAAGGGCAGAGTGAAATTAAAAAGGGAGCAGCAATACAAACAAGATCTTACATATTATGAGAACAGCTTAAAACAGCTCAAGGTTGAGCAATTTTCAAGAATTCAAGACCAACTTTGACTAGCAAACCATCTAACCTTTTTATCATCCATCATGGAATAAATGCATCTTATCTCTTAGAAAAGTATAAAAATCCATTGCTTGCATTATTAAGCACTATTAGCAACAAACCAACCAGAGTGAAGGATAATTTACATGAAAAGAAATAAGCTTCTGTAGTATTCTAGATAATTTAGATGTTTGCTGACAACGGCTAATATTTTTAATCCCAAAGACCAACTGGCAAGCTTTGATCTGTGTTAAAGATGCTGTAAATAAACTCGCTGTCTAATAGTCTACTGTAAACCGGCATGTCTACTGTCTCCATGTCTGAAATGCACCACTAGCCTGTCATTATCCATGATTGCACTCGGCCTGATATCTGGGTGTTGCATTAGGTTTGTGCACAGACCAGTGTATCATCTCCAGTTTCTGCAGGCGGATGCACAGTGTACCAAAAATTGAAATTAATTATAGATTTCTGTAGATTTTATGCAGTTTTATATAATTTCTCCCTGGTGGTTACGAATGGGGTGATCTGGTTTAGGGTGCTTTTTATATTTCTGTTAATGGTAAAGAATAAAGATAATGTTTAGTTCAAGCTTTCCGCTGAGTCTCCTGGAATACATTATCCAGAATTCCTCCCGTTGAAATCCGTTTATGGCTTTCATATGAAAATGAGCCCTGAGTGGAAAGCTCTGGGGAAGATAAATCAGACCTCAGGATAAAAGATGTTGTCCCATTGAGACAAACAGAGAACTAAAATGGACTACTACAGTAAACATACTGTAAAATACAAAACATGCAGATATCTATGAGGTATGGAAATTTGAAATGAAAACATTTCCAGTTTGAAACTGTAACATGTTCAAATTTCCGAACAAAAAGCAGTGTAGGTTTTTGAGATTATATATAATATATATTTCTGAATATATATGTGAATATATACTGTTTTATCAAATGACTTACGGATGCACATTATATTTGTACCATGTTCATTATTAGTTGATATTAGTGATTTTTTGCATTTATTGGTGTCGGTTGATTATGGGTATCCACGTGCATGTTCATTTACATTTATATTACCATCTAAAAATCATATAATCTAAAAAGTTATTTCTTAACAATCTATAAAATGAGTATAAAAATAAATAAAAAATAAATAAAATGTATACCAATAGTAACTAACAACTACATAAATTTATGCAATATAATTTTAAATATCTTTATCCAATCTCAAAATTCTTTCTTGTCTAAAATTAATTTTTAATTTGTTTAGACAAAAGTATTGAATTTTTATACTGGCCTTATATCTTTTATTTGTCATAATGAAAAATATTTATATTTATAGTTATAATTTTTGTCATATCTAGATCAACCATAATTTTTATTAATCGTTAAGAATAAAAACTATTGTATTATATATAATATATTATATAGTATACAATATGTATAAAACATATATTTAATTTTTAAATATTAAATATGAACTGTATTGGTGTTGTTAAATGACTTTAAGTACATTTTTAGATAACATATCGGAGAAATGAGCGTGCACAATTAAATATTCAAGATCACCCACTACAGAAATACTAAATAAATTAAACAAATTACTGGCCCAACATGAATGATAGTTTCATTTACAATTATAGTTATTGGCATATCTGAATCTGCCTGAATTATAATATTATGCCTGGCATGAAGTCCTTTCAGCATCTCTTTTCCTTGCTCAGAAAGCTCTTCTGTGCTTTCATTGAGCGGGTGTGCTGCGTAGTGACTCAGCATGCTGAAATTCTATACCAGCAGGACAGCATCTGAGTCAATGTGTGTGTGTGTGTGTGTGTGCTCTGTCCTTGGACTCTGTGACGTTGGTTGGGGTTTAGCAGAGCATCTTCTGTCTGTTATACAAGGACAACATTGGATAGTCACCTTCTCTGGGGCATTATCTGACACTATGCGTGTAGACCGCACTGCAGTATGGATGAGATGCTCAGACAATACCTCTATATTAATATAAAAACTCCTTTAAGACATAAATGATTCAGTTTCTGTTTGCAATCCTACGCAGCAGATATTAATAGTAAACCTTGGTTGAAAAATAAGCGAAAATCATCAAGGTCACTGATGCAACATAAATAGAAAACATAAAACTTGAATAGTTTCTAGGTTTAGTTTTCATACCAGAAAATCAAAGCAGATTCACAAGGATATGGAAAACCACAGACTGTCTCTTTAAGGTAAATGGTCGAAAGAATCCAGAGAGACTGAGCATAAAAGTGGGTCATGAAATGAGAGTGCCCTGGGGGAGCCTGGGAATATGGAGGGTTAAATCTGCGGTGATGAGCATCTATAGGTTTTTTATTTTCTTTGCATTGACAAGAAGTACAGCTGGGTGATATTGCATTTTGACAGCGATATTTATCTCATTTTGTATTTGCTCTGAAATGGCCTGTAAGGGTGATTTAGTTTTTTTTTTAAGTAGAGGAACTGTCATTTTGAACAAATAACCAGTACAATTCAATGTAAAATTAAATACTTAATATCAACCAATACAAATAACCAACAAATATCTAATATCAACTGATAATCAATATGGTTCTGATATACTGTACATCCCTAACTAATTTTATACAAATTCCATCATTCATAAATGTTTATAGATTGCATTTAAAAAAAAAAAAAAAAAAATCAAGCTCCTCTGGCTCCTCCCAGTGCTCCTATTGCCATTTGCAGAAATACTCCGCTACTGGTAAGAAATCAACCAATCAGAGCTGCGGTCCGTAACTTTTTTTCTGTTCAAAATTTACAAAATATATATAATAAGCGAGTACACCATGAATCCATTTTCTAAACCGTGTTTTTAGCCTGTCCTGAATCACTAGGGTGCACCTATAATAAGTGTTTATATTGTGACTATTTTAGATTGCTTCGGGGTACCGCGGCGGAGTAACCCAGTACCTTTGTGATTCTTCATAGACATAAACAGAGAGAAGTAGATCCAGCTACAATGTTCTTCCGCAAGACACAAGCAGTTCTGTTTATTAACCGCTAGATCATCAAAAGTTATCGACTGTAGCTTTAATGATAGAATGCATTCACTAAAGCACTTTAACAAGTCGTCAAGAGTATATTGTGAATTGCCTAAGACATAACCAGGAGTAAAACAGTGATTGTATCATAGAAAAACAACCTTCCTTGCTAAAGCAATCTTTGATTAAAGGTGCAAGATATGGCTTCGTTTAACCAATCATCTACTTTTATCACAAACTTCAGCTTGTGCTTAATTAAGACATCTTCATTAAGGTTAAGTATGAAGAGTGAAGAGCTGGAGTGAGATGAGACTCCATTTGGTGTACTCAGGAGAGAGGTTCAGTGTTTAAGTGAAAGAGCATGAGACAGAAACAGTGTGGTACCACATACATAAATGAATGATGCTATTGTAAACCCAAGTATTCTGTTGGCTAACATGCTTATTGCACATTCACAGTTCAGTTTAGAATGCTGTAAATCATGTTGTTATGAAATTAGGCTTACATAACTTGTTCACCAATGGGTCTTCTGCAGTGAATGGGTGCCATCAGAATGAGAGTCTAAACAGCTGATAAATACATCACGAGATTCCGCAAGTAATCCACATGTCTCCAGAAGCTGCATGTTTGTAAGAAACAAATTCATCGAGATGTTTTTAACTTAAAAATCCTTTATCCTTATTGCATTCTCCAGTAAAAAAGTTGTCTGAATCAGCAGAGAAATACACTCTTAAAAATAAAGGTGCTTCACAATGCCATAGAATAACTTTTTTTTTTTATCTAAATGGTTCCATAAAGGACCATTAATATCTAAAAAATATTTCTGTTTCACAAAAGGTTCTTTGTGGCGAAAGAAGCTTCTTCAGATTAAAAAAGGTAAGAAAGAGATGGTTCTTTAAAAACCAATTGTTCTTTGTGGAACCAAAAATTGCTGTGAAGAATCTTTTAAGCACCTTTATTTTAAGAGTGTATGCACAAATGTATTTATTTAAACAAATAAACATACATGTTTACAACAAAAAGTTAAATGATGAATGGAGTTGTGTGGATTATTATAATGTTTTTTTCAGCTGTTTGGACTCTCATGCTGACGGCACCCATTCACTGCAGAGGATCAATTTGTGACCTAGTGATGTGATGCTAAATTTCTTTAAATCTTTTCTGATGAAGAAAACAAAAACAAATCTACATCTTGGATGGCCTGTGGGTGATTAGATATTTTAATTTTTGGCTAAACTATACCTATGTAACTGTAAATGCAATGTAACTGCAGTGTATACATTATCATATGTGGATTGTGGAAACCTATTGACCCTATTTGGACCTTTAATTTACTGCACATAAATGGAATTTACTGTTTGACTGAATTCTAATTCTTTTGATTTGTGTCACTTTACAAAATCAGTTAAACCCAAACACATGATCAGCACTTTTCTGATAATATCAGCATTCAGCCGATCCAGCCTACAGTGACAAATAGCTGATAGACTGCGGTACATTTTATTGCCCAATATGAGGAGGAAAAGAAATAAATGGAGTTCATTAACTGAGACCTGGCCTGCAGTCTGTGTGTACAGTATGATTTAATCCAATTTATTTCTACTGCACTGCAGGAATTCATCTCTTGAAAAGGTTACACATCAGCGAGGAAGCTAGGAAATCAATACATTGAGAAGTCTCTGAAAAAGAATGTAGAAAATGCATGCATGCAGGCTGATGGTGTTTTAAATGCATACTGATTAGGATTGAGCATATTGCAGGAGCCTTAGATGAGGCCGTTTGACATTCATTTTGTCCTTCCCTGTATTTTTCCTCTTCATTCGCATCAGTAACCCCCATTTGTACAGTAAAATGGTTTTTACCTCAGTCCTGGAGGCTGAACATGGGCAGAAGTGAACTCAGGCCAGTGGGTGTTGTGCTGATGTCACATGACTGGATGAAGTGTCCTCTGGAGACAGCTGAGAACGACATGACCCAGAGTATGGCTCTGAAAGTGTGTGCCCTTGGTGTTATTTTCAGTAGAAGTAGTCCTAGAAGAACACAAAAACACTTAAAGCATAGATATTTATTAAACTCATTCAGTGGAGAGTATTGGAAAGCAAGTAAATAATGCATAAGAAAAAAAGATAGCCTATGTAAATCATTGTTTAAATGTTTTTTTATTTATGAATCAAAGTAAATCAAATGCAAATTAAACATACTGTGCATAATCTCCTAGTGTCCTTTTTTAAAATCTTTTGACAGCCTTGCCGATGACAGTGTCATTTAGTATTATTTGTATACTATATGAGTTTTAGTACTTGATATTTTATATACAACATAGTATTTTGTAATATTTTAAATGAAAATGACAATTTTCAGTTTTTATTTAATTTGATTTTATTTTTACTTTTGTCATTTTCTTATTTATATAATATAATATATAAGATTTAGTAATTGGTATTTTATATATCATACAGAATTTTGAATGAGATTTTTTTTTTTCAGTTTAGGTTTAGTTTTGCACTTTTGCCATTTTCTTTTGTTTGTTTAACTAATAATCTAATTAACTTCATTTTATTTTAGTTTTAGCTTTAGTCATTTCAATTTAAATGTATTTTATTACAGTTAAAGTTTTTCATGTAATAGCTATATTTTGTTATTTTATATTTATTTCAATTAATGTTCAAAGTTTTATTTGGATTTAGTTTTTGTTTAGTTAAATTATTATTTTTAGTAAATAAATATTGTGTAACATGTTATTTTACATTAAATTATGATGCTGTCAGTTTCGATTCAAGCTGGATATTGGCTTTGGCTATCAACAAACGCATTCTGGTCAAACACTAGCATTATATATATATATATATATATATATATATATATATATATATATGTATATATATATATATATATATATATATACATATATATATAATGTATAATATATATATATATATATATATATATATATATATATATATATATATATATATATATATATATATATACATATACATATATATATAATGTATAATATATATATTGTATATATATATATATATATATATATATATAGCATAATATATAGATATATTATCATAGGTATTCTTGACCTGATTTTCATAGCATAAAGCATATTCTTTGTGTGATAACTACAAAAAAGTTAAAATGAGACATTAATGAAGCTTTTCTGGGGATTTGAATTACATAAACTACTCTGAATTCTGCTGGATACAAAAATAAACATCCCACACTTTTTGCTTGTATCTGAGGCTTTTTAAGCAAAGTCATACTTTACGTATTCGAAGAACAGACATTTGACAAACACGTTTCCATTGGCACGCTTTATCAGATCGCTGTGCTCACAGTTTGATTAGCTTTGGCCCTCATTCACATAAATTGCTATTGGAATCTATGCTAAATCTCCTGTTAGCTAAACTGCCTGCTAATCCCTTCACGTTCACTAGAACCTGCTTTGTGTTTAAACACCCATAATCCATCTGGATTCGGCCAGGATTCAGTGTTTTTATCCACAGAGGAGCTTAACTCTCTATCACTGCGCCAGCACAAATGTCAAAACCACAAAATCACCCTGAGCGCCTTTATTCTGACACTTCAACCAGATGGCTAGCAATGCAATCATGCTAATATTGGCCCCAACACACAAAAATGGTCACCTCCGCCCAATCCCCGCATGATGGGATTACTTACATCAGAGTGAGTAAGAGAGATCAGCCACAGAACAGAAACAGTTACAGATAGAGATTCTACATAGATTCGGTTCTCAACGACCAGCTATGTTCATTTAATACTGTCTGCAAGCAGCACAAGCATGGCATCTGAACAGAGGGAGATTCTGAAGATAAAAAAAAAAATAAAATTCAATTTGCTGCCATGGCTAACAATGTCTCTGTCTCACATCTGATAGCGCCCCAGTTTACCAATCTGTGACAACTGCACTTTACAGGGAATAGTGCACACTGAATAAGTTCCCTTTCGGTTAATACAGAGCATTTTGGTTTTCATTTTTATGTGGAGTATCACCATAACACTTCATTAGGATAGGATCATGAGAAAAAAAAAAGCAAACAAACACGAGGACTAATAAAAAAAGAAATTAAAAAAAGTGCATTTTAATAATAATTGTGACTTCATTTTTCACAATTGCCTGTTTTTTCCTCATAATTGGCACTTTTATATCTGACAATTGGATTATTTATCCTTATAATTGTGACTTTATATCTTACAATTGGTCTTTTTTTCTTGTAATTGTGGCTTTATATCTTATAACGATATGACAATATCTCATAATTGTCATTTTACGTCACAATCAACACTTTTCCACATAATTGTTGTCAAAATTATGACTTTATATCTCACAATATCTGTATGTATAATTTTACATAACATTTTATATACCACTCCTTATGTTTTTTTTCTTAGTATTTTCTTAGTATTTTATCTCATAGTGTGCCTAAATCACAATTGAAACTTTTTTTTCTCGTAAATAAGCCTTTTTTTTTAAACCTTGTAATCTGATTTTATTTCACAACTGTCATTATTCACCCTCATAATTGTGATTTATATCTCACAATCTGACACTATATTTCACCAATTGGATTTTTTCTTGTAATTGCGACTTTATATCTCACAATTGCTGCTTTTTCTCATAATTGTCACATTATATTTCATAATCAATGTCACAAGTGATGTTTTCTTTTCTAGTATTTCATAATTGTTTCTGGCAATCTAACTGTATATCTCAAATTTAATTTTTTTTTGTATTTGTGACTTTATAATGTATATCACAACTTCTTTTTTTCTCCTAGTAGTCACTTATATCTCACAATCAACATTTTCACATATTTCTGACTATATCTCACCATTGTCCTTTCCTCCACCTCATATTTGGGATCCCACAATCATGACATTACATCTGAGAATTTGACTTTTACATCTCTTTACATACAATTTTTGCCTTTTTTTTGTAATTGTGACTTCATATCTCCCTGATGTGACTTTATTTCTGTGATCGGGTGGGTAATGTTTCATAAGAACCAACCTCGTCCACCTGGAGTTACATTTCTGATCTGAGTGTTAAAATTACCTGCATGACCAGATGAACTGGATTCCATGAATATGATTCTTTTACAGCAGTCAGAGTGTCTGTTTATTGAGAGGTGTGTCTATTAATTTTGAAACTGTTACCAAAAAAGCTCCGCTGCAGTAAAGCGAGAGAGATATAGAAGGCAAAATATAAAGAGATAATAAGTAAAGGACCAGCTGGCAGTCAGGCTCAGGTGTGACAAGGGGACAGCACACACACACACACACACACACACACACACACACACAAACACAATGCTAGAGGCTTTGTATGGCAATAGAGCAGGTGTGTGAGATGATAAAGAGAGGGATAGAGAGAGATATACATGGTGTCATAACAAATACCTTAATATTTTTGATATTGTAAGACATTTATCTGCCTCCTACACTTCAGTAGCCATTAACATCATTTACAAACCAACACACAAACTGGTTCCGGTCAAATGTAATGCAGTGTTTTGTTGTGTAAGGCACATATGTTGTGTTATAATGATTGTACGTCCTATGATGAATCTAGAGCCATTCTAAACAAAGAACAAATAAATTATGGCATCAGCTATTTACACTAAATCTAAAATACATACAGTACAACTGTTTTAAGCAAGGATGATTAAGTTGATCAAAAATGACAGAAACAATATTTATAATGTGTTCATTTCAAATAAATGCCATTCTATTGAACAAAGAATCATGTATCAGTTTCTGACACTGTGCACTGCAGTAATGACTGCTGAACATTAAGCTTTCCCATCACAGGAATAAAATACACTTTAAAAAAGAAAAAAGTTATTTTAAACTGGAATGACAGCATGTATTTGTGATTTAAACATGGATATGACTAGTGAATAATATGTACGAACCACTAATATCAGAAGTTTAAAAACTTTTCTCTTCTTCCTGCAGAGATTATGAATGATGTCATCAAGAAGGTGAAGAAGAAGGGAGAATGGAAGGCAAGACAAACTCAATAACCCCATCACCATAGCAACCGCTCTATCCTTATGTCACCGCACCACAGTTTTAATATTTCATTGAGTCCCCGAGCCGCAGACAGGAAATCATTGTGATTAATAACATCCTGTTCTGCCTGTATCATGACACATGCATATCTATTTCGGTGACCATATTAATAAATAACAGTTTTCACACTGCCTGCATAAGCATAAGCAACAGACCTTTCTGTTGCATAAATGTGTGTTTTCGAGACTCTCTCATTAATCCTGCTCTCTGTTTTTCTCTGTAGGCTTTGATTGTGGACCAGCTCAGCATGAGGATGCTTTCCTCTTGCTGCAAAATGACTGATATCATGACAGAGGGCATCACTAGTAAGTCAAACCACAGTTTTTGACCACAAATGAAGTAAAAAGTTCACCTTTGCTGCCAACAACAAGCCTATGGCTCATGGGACACAACAAGAATAAACCATATATAATCTCAATTTAAACCATTTAGCATTTAACCAGCATATGTGACCAGTTTTCGTAAAAAAAATGTATTGTGCTTTATATATATATATATATATATATATATATATATATATATATATATATATATACATATTACGATTTAAGTTTAATTTAGTTTTATTTAAGTTGTAATTTTTTATTTTTATTTTTATAAATAGTGTTTCAAAGCTAATTAATTCCAGTTAGCAGCCAAGGCAGCATTTCAAGTTCAAGTTTTTCATTTTATTTCAATTAACCTAAAGGTTAATGAATATAACCCTGTATCAGAGAAGCTGCTTCTGTGACTAACTTGCTATTTCTGCTTCTACTTTTATCTCTGCAGTTGTTGAAGACATTAATAAACGAAGAGAGCCTCTGCCTTCATTGGAGGCCATTTACCTGATCACCCCAACTGAGAAGGTACTCAAACACACTGATTTTAGTAGCTGCTAAAGACGCTAAAATAAAACCCTGGAAGCGTGGAGGCGGAACCTTCACACTTTACACACTAAACATATGTCATTCACTGACACACTGAAACTCTTGCCATTTCTTCTGGCCATTTTTGTTACTATAACAACACAAAACACAGACACAGTCTTATCTGAAGCTGGTTGTATTTCTCTTACCAGTCTGTGCAGACTCTCATCAATGACTTCAAAGATCCCCATTCAGCGAAATACAAAGGGGCTCATGTGTTCTTCACTGACTGTGAGTATCTGAGGGTACTCCACTGTACTTCAAGTGCTCAGTATTAATGGGACCTCACTAAAAACTAGACTACTACATAAGCAATCAGCAAGGCAATGGTTTTACTGAATTTTACAAAAACACAATGCTATGTGACATTAGATATAATATAATAATATAATTTTTCTACCTGAATTATTTTGTAGTTAATAAAAATTTAAGGTGCTGATACAGTAAGCCTTGGTTACAAAAATAAATAAAAAGGAAATAAAATAAAATCTTAAGTGGGAAATATATAAAATAAGAAAACAATAAATGAACTTAATAACAATACACTTAAAGACTATAAAAAAATTAAAACTGCATCCATGAGAATAAAAAATAAATAAATATAAAAGTGTAAATATACAATAAATATTGCTTCTGGATTTTATTGGAAATTTTAGTGCAGAAATGTTGCCGCTGACTTTGGATATTTTTTTACATTTAATTTCAGATATTTATATCTATATAAAATAATCTAAGTGATGTATATTATGCCAGAACTTTAATAAACTGCTGTCACTGCTCAAAATCTTATGTCAACTACCCATGTGTGTTTTTTTTAGCTTGCCCAGACCCCCTGTTTAATGATGTGGTGAAGAGCCGTGCCTCCAAGACCATTAAAACCCTAACTGAGATCAACATCGCCTTCCTGCCCTATGAGTCCCAGGTGAGGCATTTCAGGAGGGGAGAGGACAAGAGAAAAAAATACAGGAATAATGACTATCCGTATAGAGAACTACGCAGAAACAAATCAGTGAATGCAGAAATAGAGTGTTCCAGAACTGCTCTAAGGCTGGGGGGATGCATCAGGCCCACAATGCCTTGCTGCTCAGGCTGTCTGCTATGATTAATTCAGTGGAGTCAGAGGAGCAGTGCATTTCGCCTGGCGTGATGATGCTGTAAATCAACGCTTCGCAGGCTCGCTTCATTCAGCATCACGCAGCATTGGCCAATCAGAGGAGGTTATGAGAGGGAACAAGCATCAAGGGGAACCCATCTGCTGAACAGAAGAGTGGTCATGTGACTCTGTGTGTGCTGTTAGGGGGTGGGGAGGGGTGGATGTGAAGATCTGACTGCCTGACAGAGATTCGGCCACAGGAAACACGAAAGGCAGGAAGGAAAGGAATGAAAGCAAAGGCTGGAAACAACTTGCTAACTCAAAGCTCATCCCTCAGACTAGTTTGGAAACAGGAAAACATTTCTGTCACAGGTCTTTTGCATGTGACATGCATACAAGAATAAGAATAAGATTAATTTCTAGAATTAACCAGCTGGCTCAACATTGTGATGGATGATGTCATCATCTATCGGCCCAACCCTAGTTTATATAATTGTTGTTTATATAATATGATTCCAGTTTTAGATATTTTAGTATATCAAGTTAAACTAAATTAAAAGGAAAAATGTTGCATAGGCAACTTGCGGAAGTAAAATTAAGCTTCACCTGTATTTTTCTATGCCAAAATGGCAACTTAAAAACGAAGCAAAAAGGTACAAAATGCCAGTTGATCACTTTGCCTGTCCACATTACTGCTCTATCAGTAACGAGTATGAATGTGTTTTCAGGTGTTCTCCTTGGACAACCCCGATGCCTTCCAGAGTTTCTACAGCCCTCATAAGACACAGCTGAAGAACCCTGTGATGGAACGGTTGGCAGACCAGCTGGCCACACTGTGTGCCACACTGAAGGAATACCCTGCCGTCCGATACCGAGGGTAAGGCACGGAGAGTCTCTTAATTACTGAGAACCAAATAGCCTTTTAATAATCTTTATAACTGATCTGTTTCTGATGATACCGTTTCACATTATGCAATCATGTTTATCCATTGTACACACACTTGCAGCAGGAACTAGTGTAGAAGACAGATGCCCAGTCATCTCTGGATCAGATTGCAGGAAGTGGCTGCTCGTCAGGATCAACAGAGCTGTCTCACGTTCTGTCTCTCTGCTCTAATACTCTGATTTTCTATGTACAGGGAGTATAAAGATAACGCCACTCTGGCTCAGCTGCTTCAGGACAAACTGGATGCCTACAAGGCAGATGATCCCACAATGGGGGAGGTGAGTGGCACATCTCAGTTACTGCACTGCAGCGAGAGAGAGAGAGAGAGAGAGAGAGAGAGAGGAGTTCATACATGTACATGTGAATATGCTAGAAGAAGGGGTATACGAGCAAAGGGAACATAAGCAGCTTCCAGCGGGATCTTGGATAGATTCGGATTTTGTTAAACCCATAAAACAGAAATTATGACTTCAGAATATCAGGGCTGTCAAAGAAATCAAGCATGAAACCAGTTTTCAATCTTCACTATCCTGGTCTTATTGTGGACAGATCCTTGAATTCTATTCATGTTAATCAGAATGGCTTGTGCTCATCGTGAAGCAATAGTAGATTTTTTATCTTTCTGCAGGGTCCAGACAAGGCTCGCTCTCAGCTCATTATTCTGGACCGAGGTTTCGACCCAGTCTCTCCTGTCCTGCACGAGCTCACCTTCCAGGCTATGGCCTATGACCTGCTGCCCATCGAGAATGATGTCTACAAGTGAGTGAAATAAATAAATATATTTAAACTTATTTTTAAAATAATATTTATTGTATTAAATGTTTATATTTATATGTGATATTATATAACATTAATATTATATAATATAGTATAAAACAATAGAAAATCATAATTATAATACATACACTAATATGTCAAATATTTCATAATACAATCTAAAATAATAATTATAATGCATTTATGTAAAATAATTCAAATGTATATTAATAAACATTTATTTTTAAATAATATTTACTAAAAGTGAGCTTATTTTATTATTATATAAATTTAGTATAATATCACAAAATGATAATTAAAATACATATTATATTTAAAATATTTAAAAACAGAATTATACATATGCATTATTTCAAAGGGATCATTATTAACAAATACTTTTGTTTGAACAAGAAATTGACCAAGGATGGTTTAAACTTATTTTAAAATAATATTTACAATACAAAATTGTATATATATATATATATATATATATATATATATATATATATATATATATATATATATATATATATATATATATATATATATATATATATATATATATATATATATATATATATATATGTATATATATATATATAATATAAAAATACAAAAATACGTTTTTTTACATTTGACATTATGAGGGTCAGTTATTCGAACTTGAGATTTATACATCATATGAAAGCTAAATAAATAAGTTGACAATAAATTGGCCGAGATACAACTATTTGAAAATCTAGAATCTGAGGGTGCAAAAAATTAAAATATTGAGAAAATTGCCTATAAAGTTGTCCAAATGAAGTTCTTAGCAATGCATATCACTAATCAAAAATTAAGTTTTGATATATTTACAGTAGGAAATTTACAAAATATCTTCATGGACCATAATCTTTACCTAATGTCCTAATGATTTTTGGCATAAAATAAAAATTTTGACCCTTACAATGTTTTTTTGGCTATTGCTAAAAATATATCCCAGAGACTTAAGACTGATTTTGTGCTCCAGGTTCACATATGTAAACTATTTAAAATGTATATAAATAAACATTTATTTTAAAAATTTTTACTAAGTTAACCAATTATAGTATTACACATTCTTTCATAAATATATGATCATATAATAAAATATTAAATAACAATTAAAAACACATTTAAAAACAGAAAATGTGCTGCCATGCAAAATATGAATTATTACAAAGGGATCATTAACAAATACTTTCATTAATTGACCAAGGACAGTAATAGAATAGAATAGAAAAGAATAGAATAATCATTTGTTTGATTTGACTCTGGTAGGTATGATACCAGTGGGATGGGAGACTCCCGCGAGAAGGAAGTGCTACTGCATGAAGACGATGACCTCTGGGTAGCACTACGGCACAAACATATTGCTGAGGTCTCACAGTGAGTAAAACCTTACATTTTTTGTACTTAAAGGGATAGTTTACCTTCAATTGCTGGTTCCCATTGACTTGCATAGTGTATTTTTTTTCATACCATGGAAGTCTATGTGGACCAGCAACTGAAGCTGAACTATAATTTTTAGATCTGGTTTTCCTGTTATATTCTCCGTCTGTAAATGGTGACATCCGTGTTCTCTCCCTCCTTTCTCATTTCCCTTGCTCACAGGGAGGTGACGCGCTCCCTGAAGGAGTTTTCTGCTAGTAAACGGATGAATACTGGGGAGAAGGTACGCTGGAGTCCGGCTGAGGGAGAAGGGCTTGGAGGAGAGAATAAATGAGGAGTAGAATAGAGAGAATACTGTAGCGTGGGTGAAGGAGGATAGCCTGGCAGATGAGATTGCGCTGGCAGATGTGATGGCTGACTCGTGTGAAAGCACTCTGATGCTACAACAGAATTAGTATCGATTGACTTACTGACACAGCACAAGCCAACACACACATTTCTGCTGTTATGTACTATACTATATGCAATAGTGTATAGTCTCACAAAATAACAGCTTTTATATTGCGTCATATCTGTGTCCCTAATTTGGCCTACTGGATCTGAGACATGTCTGGAGGCAGCGTCTGACATCAGTTTTGCTCTCCTTTCTGAGAAAGTCCTGTGTTTCTTCCAGACCACTATGAGGGACCTGTCTCAAATGCTGAAGAAGATGCCGCAGTACCAGAAAGAGCTCAGCAAGGTAAGAGAGCTCAAAACACACGTGCAATCAGCCAAAGAAGACCAAACAAAACCTCATGGGAATTGCAGTTCCAATATTTACCTCACCGACCCTTAAAATCTCTGCCCCTCTAGTACTCGACCCATCTGCAGCTGGCCGAGGACTGCATGAAGCACTACCAGGGAACCGTAGACAAGCTATGCCGTGTAGAACAGGTACAATTTCACCACAGACATTACTGAAAAACCATTGCGTATTCCAGTTTCATGAATTATGTTTCACACAATGATTTCAACATTCACGAAATGTGATATTATTATTTATAATATGAGGTTGATTGCAGTTTTAAGTACAATACAATATTTATTCTATTGGAAACTAGTGCTAAAAAAGTATTTGCCCTTTAAAATTCTTATATATATATTTTAGAAGTGTTTGGTGCGCAGGTTTCACTCTCCTCGTTCCTGTGCAGTGTGATGCTCCACTTAATATTGCATTCTGCTCATGTACCACTCATGCTATCTATCTATCTATCTATCTATCTATCTATCTATCTATCTATCTATCTATCTATCTATCTATCTATCTATCTATCTATCTATCTATCTATAACAAACATAATATTGTTCATTGTTGGAATAAAGATCCTGATTTCATGTTGTTATTTGATTCATTATTTTGACTGTAATAGGACTAAAAAGTGCTGTAATCATCCACCCCTCCTCCATTTTTGGCTTCTAGAAGATAAAAAAGACATTTTTCATGGCTGTTCATTCTATTTCTATGGTGTAGGCTGAAAGCAACCAAAGTAATAGGTGGTGGGGAGGGAAGTATAACACACGAGCTGCTCGGAGAAGTTACCCACCTGGTCACGATTTATTTCCAATGAGGGGGTGAGCAGAGCGGCGAACGGGTGCAATGTAACTGAGCGAACGAGTATGGAGTGCGTGTCTAAAAGCTGTGCGCCAAGAACTCGTCTATATCATCTTTACCAGGATCCACCACTGATTGAATGAATCTTACTATGCTAATAAAGGGCATATCATTTTAGTTTTAATGCTTCCAGTGTGCCAAGCATAATTTATGAGGTGCGCTCTGTAACCCGACAGGATCTCGCTATGGGAACAGACGCAGAGGGTGAGAAGATTAAAGACCCCATGAGGGCCATCGTGCCAATCTTGCTGGACACCAACGTCAGCACCTACGACAAGATCCGCATCATCCTGCTCTACATTTTCCTTAAGAATGGTTAGAGCCTTTTGCAGCCATTTTCTACCTCACTTTGTTTCTCAGTGCCCAGATCAGCCATTTTATAACATGTGTGTCGTGTGTTGCAAAACAGGGATCACGGAGGAGAACCTTAACAAGCTGATTCAACATGCCCAGATCCCTCCTGAGGACAGTGAGATCATCACCAACATGGCTCATCTGGGTGTCCCAATCATCACGGATGTACGCTGTCTGATTTGCATCCTGTGTTTCTGTGGCGGTTCGAGGAGTTTCTCTGACCTGCCATTTTTTGTTTCTGTATGCTGCAGTCTACTCTCCGCAGAGGCAAGAAGCTTGATCGTAAGGAGCGTGTGAGCGAGCAGACCTACCAGCTTTCTCGCTGGACCCCACTCATCAAGGACATCATGGAGGTCAGTCCTGATTTATAAAGTTTGACAGTAACTGTGTGTAGATTGTGTCTTAAGGTTAGTGAATCTTGTTGCAGGATGCTATCGATGAGAAGCTGGACACCAAACATTATCCGTACATCTCAACACGCTCGTCCTCTTCCTTCAGCACCTCTGCAGTCAGGTACACACACTCACTCGATTTGGATTTTTAGGCTCGCTTCAAATAATTTGGAATTTGAGTTGACCACTACTACAGGAAGTTCAAATGGAACGACAGGAAGACGAATTTAATAAACTGCAGAACAATTGATCAAATTAGGAATAAAATTAGCAAGAAATTATTTTCAGGTGCTTTGTTTCTTTCTGGGTTCTTTGACATTGTTCCATAAAATAAGTAAAAAACTTAAAGTTAATTTTTGAATGACAAGTACCTCAATAAAATACAAATGTATTATATTTGGCACTTTATGCTTATTAGAAATATATTATAAAAAAGTATAATAAAAATACAATATATACATATCTAATGTTTCTGGTATTATCTTATATGATGTATACATTGTTTATGATGTTTATAGATAATTCCATTTGAAAATGTGTTAATCTGCCAAAAGTAGTTATATCTTAATTTTACTGTCGTACAGTAAGGTTCAACATGAGTTAACACAATTAGATAACTAGCAATAGAAATAATTCTGAAGCATTTATTAATCTTAGTTGAATGTTAATTTCAACATTTATTTATAAATAATTGAAATAACTGAAAGTTGTATTTTTTCTTAACTAACCTTAGCAAAGATGAATAAATTCTGTAACAAATGTATTGCTCATTGTTAGTTAATGGACTAACTAATGGGACCCTACAGTAAAATATTACTTTTTAATTATTTTTATCATTCATTTTAAATCCAAGAAAATTTGAACAGTGTGTGTGTTAAAATAAAATAAAAACACACACACTAAAACCCCAATACATGCATGTTTGTATTGCACAGTTCAAAAGATAGAAGCAGCTTGGATCAATAATCATTTGTGCACTGAGGGGTGGGGAGAACATTGAGATCAATATCTCGATTGGTGGGTGGCGCGACGTGAGGTGGGGGTGAACACCAAGTCGTTTTCAGAAGCAGTGGAAACTGGGATATTTCCTCAGGGTCAGCAATAATGATCCCACTGCACTGTTCTGCGTTCAGGACGAACAAACGAGCACAGCTCTTGTAAACAGTAGCAGAGACAAAGCAGGACAACCCTGACTCTCACAGAAGGAGAACTGGGATCTGATGGGTCCCATTGCATAGCTATTAATTAGACTCGAGATCACCAGTGTTTACGCCAATTTACTCTCTCATTGTGCTTGCAAATAACTCTGTCGTTCCTTAAAGGGAAAGTTCTTACAAAAATGAAAATTCTGCCATCATTTACTCACCCTCAAGTTGTTCCAAACCCGTATGAATTTCTTCTGTCGAACACAAAAGATGATGTTAGTAGCTACAGTAATAAGTATTTTTTTCCATACTATGGAAGTCAATGGCGACCTGAGTTAAATGTTTCTACCTGTGGTGTCTGGTCTTCATAGTCTTCGTAATGAGTAAAACAGTGAAGTCTGTAACAAATATCTTCTTTCGGTTTGAAAAAGAAACTGTACGTTGAAGTTGACATGCATTCATATGTTCTTTCCATGGCAGTGCTCGATATGGCCACTGGCACAAGAACAAAACCCCTGGAGAGTACCGTACGGGGCCTCGCATCATGGTCTTCATTATTGGGGGCGCGTCCTTTAGCGAGATGCGCTGTGCCTATGAGGTCACACAGGCTAATAGCAAATGGGAGGCCATCGTTGGTGAGTCTGCACAGGGTACTGCTAAAAGTCACTGTAAATTAAGCAACCACCCTTTAAAGCTTGATTGATAGGTTTATATTTATCTATACATGTGTTTTTGTCATATAATATGTGTAATCAGACTGGCAAATCTATATTTTTCCTGTGCTCTTGTCTTGTACATGTCATGTTTTAACTGCTTTTAAATTGCAGTCGTGAGCCTCTGATGTGTTCATAAGTCTATGTTCGTAAGTTCTTCTTTTTGTGTGTCTTGTGTGCGTGTGATAAGGTTTGTGCACTTGTGTTTAGAATTGTCTTTTGAACTGACTTTTTAGGCCTATGGCAGCCAAAAAGAGTAGGTGTTCACACTGCTCATAAAATAATCAAAAGAAATCATGATAATCTAAAGAAATGGTTCACCCAAAAATGTACTTATCCTCAGGCCGTCCAAGAGTGTTTCTTCATCAAATATGGCATTACATCATTTGCTCTCCAATGGATCCTTGCAGTGAATTGGTGCCATCAGAATTAGAGTACAATCAGCTGATAAAAACATCACCATCAACACCACTCTAGTCAATCAATGTCTTATGAAGTGAAAAGCCGCATGTTTGTAAGAAACAAATCCATTATTAAGACGTTTTCAAAATGTCTTGAAGATTTTGATGCTTTTATCAGCTGTTTGGACCCTCATTCTGACGGCACCCATTCACTGCAAAGGATCCACTGGTGAGCAAGCAATTATAAATATTTAAATATCTTAAATGGCCTGAGGGTGAGTATATTTTCTTTATTGGGTAAACTATTATGAGTTCTCATTAAAATTATTGACTTTTGGTAACTGCAACATACTGTCAGTGCGAACTGCCCTTTAGAAGTGAATTTTAAAGTAAGGTATCAGTCTGTTGTTTTCCAGAAGAAATTTGAACATTGAAGATTTTTACATTAACGCTGAATTTCTAATTGGGCAACTTACCAATTTATCCAAATGGCTATTGGGCAACTTACCAATTTTTGTCCAAGCATGAGGTCTATTAGAGATGGACAGTGCATCTGAAGGACCTCCATGGGACAATTGGAATTAATATTTTTAGTTGATTGAAGGTGGCCTAAGATTTCTTGAGTCTTCCATCACTGATACATCCACCCCGAGCTTCCAAAAATATTTTTTGTCAGGGTTTTTTCTTTTTGTATAGGATGATATTTCTGAAAAATCAAGATCTACAAATGCTGGGAATGGTATTTAACCCTATTTTGCCCCAAAAAAGATTAACGGTGGTGAAAGAACGTGAGGTGCGGTGTGAGATTCATTCTGAGCGTGAAGCCACCTTTGTTCCTCCGCAGGTTCTACTCACACACTCACCCCAACCAAATTTCTAATGGACCTGCGGCACCCTGACTTCCGAGAATCCACTAGGGTGTCCTTTGAGGACCCTGTCCCCTCAGACGAGTGAGAGAGAGAAAGAGGGAAGGGTGGGAGAGAGAAAACACACTCTGACAAAGTAAAGGCAGCCGAACAAAGAAACCCTTTCTGAACCCCCACAGCACAAGGGCTTTCTTTTCTTGCTCCTGTTACCACACTCCACCGTTTTACTACGCCACCACGCCTCAGGGATGGGTGTCCGGCTCCTGCCTCCAATCTGCAAGTCTCACTCAGGCTCCGCCTTCTACTGGGACCAGCCAATATTGAACTGCTGAATGCCTCATTCAGAACTGCAGTGGGTGGAGCCTTTTTTTGAGTGACAGATGCATTAGGAGTCCTGACCCCATCCCTGTAGAACCGCATCCTCTCAGTTGGGTGGATTAAACTGCATTCTCCTCAATATGCGCCTTTTAATTCAATGATGTCTCCTCACCTGACTAAAAAGGGCTTTCTCCATTTGCCCTCCCAAATATAAATAATTTGTTAAAGCTTCATTTTCCCGCAGATTTAATCTACCCTTAAGACTCACCATATTCCGATTATTTCTGAATAACAATCTAAGACAATCACTCATATTAACGTTGTTTTTCCCCCTCTGGAGAGGTAATTGATGCCAATTGCAGGATAATTTGTTTTTGTTTTTAATCTAGTTCCTCAAACTACCTCACATCACGTCTACATGACCAAGTGGCCGTCTGCAAAGAATATATGTTAAAATGACTTCCGCCAGATAGCGACTGGCACTTTTCCTTCTGTATAATTCTTCTGCAGATGCCAACACTTGAAAATGTGGCTGTGTTCTTCAGATATGCTTTAGCACTAACGCTTTCCCCAAACACTAACATTTTGAAACTAACTAGTTTGGGCCCTGGCTATGTCATTTTTCAGAAACCTTCATGTTATGCCTCAGGTGCTGTTTTTTTTTGCATTAAATTTAACTTACTATACTATTAAAACAACTCATGGTAATCAATCAATGCAATTTGTGGTTCATGACTGGTACTTAGAAATAGAGGATGTTTTGAACAAACTTAGCTACACTTTATATTACAACACTGTAATTCCTGTGCATGCTTGTGGTTACATTAAATGTTATGAATTATTTATTTAATTCATTTAAAACATACTATTAGTTGTCTTTGCTCTTAAAAGAATGTTCTGGGTTAAATACAAGTTAATGACATGCTCTCAGTTACCACAGGAAATCATTTTAACTCATTTGGGAGAACTTGCTAAACTTGCATTCACAGTAATGCTCTTGAAATGGAAGTCTATAGGGCATTACACTGTAATAATCATCAAATACAGTATGCACAGTTCTGAAAGTACAGCCATAAGACTTAAACATTCTATGTATACCTTTTACCTTTGTCTATGTAAACCCCTTTGGAATACCTTGCCCCATAGACTTCCATTGTAAGAGCACTGCACCACAATTATGTCAAGGTTTTGACAAACAAATGGACGAGTCAGATTGTTTTCTGTAGTAATCGTAAATACTGTTGATAGTGATTAATTTGTATTGAACCCAGAATTTTCCTTTAACCCAGTTACGAGCTTCTCCCAAGTATTACAAAGAATAGATAACATTTATAAGCCAACAAATGCACACAAATGAGGTCCTGTAATACAAAGTGTCTTTTCAAACACCTTTACTGACTAAACCATTGTTCAAGAATGATCATTGCTTAACCCTATCAAGTATCCATCACTCAAGTGTCAGGCTGCTAAAGCTATATCCCTTTTGTTTTCCCCTTTTTCTGTTGGTTTTTCGTGTTCGTAAATGATCACACCATATGCAGTATGCCAGTCCTAACCCATACTGCAACATGAAACACTTCTTGACTGTTCCAGCCATTATTGATCAATAATATGGTTTGTTTTCATGGATCTTTAGTTTAGACCCGCTCATCTAGATGAAAAGCTACAAATCACATTGTGAATCTGATTAGCGATTAGCAAAACTGCGTGTTTGCATTTACTTGGCCCAGAAGATTATATCAGATGCAGTCACAAGGCAATTTAGTTGCATGTTCAAAGCAACTACACATTCAGTTCTACTCCTTCAGCAATGTTAGATTCATTTGCCTCTTTCTGTAGGCAACCACCACTGGTTTAAGCGAACATGACATTCATTATCAAGTGTTTTTAATCACTGAAGTAGTGGGAACATGCAGCTTTGCTAAAGATATATTAGGATAGACATTTGTTCCACAGAGCACCAAAAATCTAAATTATTTCAGTGCATACCCATGTTTGTTTTTGTTGTTTTTGAGATGACCCTGTGGCACAAATGCTTTTGGATAGTTTGAATGTCCAGTATTTGTGATGTGTTAGAATTGTGTCTTCAGCTTAATATCTAATCAAATTTAAATATTTCCTTATTTTGCAATTTTAACATTTTTAGATTCAAAACAAAATCTTGATAAATCAATATTATGTTTTTTTAAGGGTTGGGTAAGATTTTTTCATGTTTTTGAAAGTATCTTAAACTCACCAGGGCCAGATTTATTGCTTAAAACTAAAGTAAAACCTGTAATATTGTGAAATATTGAATGAATGGGTTTCTATTTTAACCTGAAATCATTGTAATATTCTGATTTGCATGTGCAAGAAACATTTCTAATTTATTATAACAGTTGGACAAGGTTGTGCAACTTAATATATTTGTTGACACAATGGTATATACACATACTTTTTAAGTATTCTTGAATGTAAATTTGAAAAGACAATTAAAAAATTCACATTATAAATGTTTTTACTCTCACTTTAGATCAATTTAATTTGTCCTTGTTTAATAAAAAAAAAAAAAAAAAAATCTTCCTGACCCTTTTTGACTTTTGAACGGTAATATATATATATATATATATATATATATAAAGATAGATACATGGCTGAAAACACATTTTATAGTTAATCTCAGCATATGTATAAATGTAATGAGTTTTCTCTTTGTTTGTCTCCTCGGTGCTCATCTACGCAGGTTCGACCCATATCACCGGCCCCACCCAGCTTCTGGACGCCCTCAAGGCCATGAACAAACCCGATGAGGAGCAGACAAGCTAAAATCACAACTTCCTTCCCCCAAACCCCATCGCTCCCAGTTACCCTCTCCCTCCCTTCATCCGTCGCCCTGTAAATCGCACTCGCTCCTATATAAATCGTGTATGCATCTTGCTTGAGACAAAAGAAAATAAAAAAATAACTGAACAGGAGATTGGTGACAAGTCAAAAAGAATATTCTATAAATTTATATATATTTAAATATATATAAAGTTGAAATAAAAGAATCATTGTAAGTATTCTTCTGTTTTACAATGGATGCAAACGAATAGACTGTCAAACTGAGTTTTTGTTTTGCCATTTCAAAACCTGAAAGTACCAAATGTAATATTGTATGTTATGGAACCTGCTATAATGTGTACATGCGATTGTTCCTTATTTAACTTTGGTGTTTTTTCTTTTCTTTCTTAAAAAAAAAAAAAAAAAAGTAGTTGGGGGTGGGACTGGCTTGTATGCAAATAGACCAATGAGGCAAATTGATGCATATCACTTCCTACACTGAAGGCTTAACTGCCGCCCGGTTTAGATGCTTGGGTTTAATTGTTGTTTCATTTTAGGTGTGCATGCCATGGACGCTACTATGTGGCCCTTTTGACATGTTTTAAAATGCTGGAATAAAGTTAAAAAGTATATGAAATACACGTTAAGATTTGAAAAAATGAAACAATGAGCATCTTCTGGGACTCCAGTGATGACGAGGAAGGAGGCGTAACAGATCAAAGCCTCAAGCTGTAAAAGTGAAAGAGACACTGTACATGTCACCCTCCGGGAGCATTTACTCTCCATCTCCTTTTCTTTTCACGTCTCCTTCAACAGAGACCTCATGGTTTAGTGTGAAGAAGGCCGTTGCTTGCAGATGTTTAAGGAATTCAAAAAAAGGGCCAGTTGTATTTCAGTATTGTATCTCGTCCGATTAAGTCTCATCATTGGTTAGTAAACTATGTTTAACCTGGGACATGCACTGAGTAGCGTGTTGTTGTATGCCATATGGTACTGTTTTTTCGTCTCACTGTTGACTGGTGAAAATTTCTGACTGTGATGTAGTAAAACTTTCCTTTGCCAATGTGAAGCCACTGTGTTTGTGACGTATTAGCTGTAGCTGTAGTGATAAACTGGGAAAAATAGGTAATATCTATCTTTCATTTGTCCGTCTAATCGTTTCTTTCTGGTGCACTGTTATATCTTCCACTGGTGAATGGCTTTGCAAGGAAACGCAACACCCCTTTTTAATGTTTCGGTTTCAGTTTCCTCTGTTCTGGGAGAAAGGTTGTATATTGCACTACCGTGTTTTTTTGTGATGCGAACGCTTCTATGGTTCCCGCTCTTCTTTTAAATGATTACCTTCATTTGGGTTTGCTGTTGTATAGCTGTGTCGACTGGATTGATTTCTATTCAATTCATTTTTTCTGAGAATCTCAATAAATAAGAACGTAGTCCGTCCTAAACCCGTTGGTCTTACTGGGATTCTATGTTTGCGAGTGTTGAAGCACAAACTAAAGTATACTTCATGTATAGGCTGTCTAATAAATTGGCTTCCATTACAAATATGCAATCAGTACATTTTTGTGGCGTGCTCTGTACATTATTTTCCTCTGGACTACAATAGTCTATTTTTTTCTTGTATGAACAAAACTACATTGATTTATATTATAATGTATGATTTAAAACAGGGTTCCAAAACAGTTTGACCACTGAATTGATCAGTTTTTTTTTATATTATGCAGATGATTTAATACATATTTAATGCCTGTTATTTGCAGCTTTTCCATGATCGTGGGAACCCTGTTTTATATCAAATTAATATTGCATTAGCCACTAACCTTGATCACCTGTTTCTGAATATGTGATATACTAACTGGCTCTCAAAACTGATTTGCAGCTACAGGAAGGTCAAAAGAAGGTCCTGTCCTTTATCTTGGAAAAAAAAACAAAAAAACAAAAAAAAAAGAATCTTGGTCAAATAGCTGTAAGCAAATATAGCAACATCACACAACATGTCAAATATTATAGAAGCCTTTATAGTAGTACATATAGTATAAAAGTATAGCTCAATAAATACAAAACACATGACAGAAACATTATTATTTAATAAATTTGCCTAACTAGGTGATACCCAAAATAATCAATATTGCATAACCTATAAAAACTTTTTTTTTCCCCACAAAGTGAAATGCATGCTGTTCCTCAATGCTGCTACAGACTCTTCTAGGACTCAAAGTATGCTGGACTCGATATACTCCACTCAATCACTGCTTTTTTTGACTGTGGGGTAGAAAACCATGTCACACACACATTTACATTAAAAAGGTTATGCAGTCTGGAAATTCTAGGTAAACAAATGCAGCACAAAAGTATGGTGATATAAACAAAAACTCCAGGGTAGCACTGTACCCATTTTGTCCCTATTAGAAAAAAATAAAGATTTTAAAACAAAACAGGTTCACCTTCAAACTCAGTTTGAATTTTCAGAAAAAGGTGTGCTACAGTGGACCCAAAAGTATTTGGACATTTAACAATGCATTAATGTCTAGGCATTATATAACAAAAAACGAGACAAATGGCTTTCCAAAACATATGCTTTTAGTGAATATATGAAGTCCTCAAATTCACACAGATGCCCTAGCATAGTATATTCCATCACAGCTATAAACATGAAATCACAAACTCCATTTTGAACAGCAGCTATATTTATGTTTTTTAAACCTAAAAAAGAAAAAAAGTTCTCATATTTTTTGCTTTAAAAAGCAATTTCATACATATTTAAGTGTGGCCTAAGATAGGCCTAATATTTTTAGGGGGTCACTGTATGTACAAACTTGAATGTTACGCTGCCATAATGCAGCTATCAGTCTCTAAAAGTAGCTATAGTACACCTGAGACATTTCACATTTTCCATCATCTTCCACTGCAGCATTGCATGTCTGCATCAGTCACACCACTACGAGAAAAACGGTTGTTTTTGTAAACTAATAAAATGAATAAATGTCATTTTGGATAAAAGCATCTGCTAAATGAACAGATGTAAAGGCCGATGTCAGTAGGTGCAGGATGAGGTGAGGAAGCTACTGCTGTGCAGTCCTGAGGTCAGAGAGCGAGCCATGCGATGCGAGACCTCTCTCATGTTTTTAGCTGCCGTGATAGCACGGCTCAGAGAGCTGTCTAGAGTGTGCTGCTGATGGTCCAAAGAGAGAGATCGTCTGCGATGACCTCTGACCCCTGGCCTCTCATCTCTGACGGGACTGACTGAGATGTTAAAGGGTTGTGAGTAGGCCTGTGACGTCACAGGACTGGAGAAGTAACTGTGGGTAAAGGACACAGAATGCTCAGTCTGATGTGGACAGTGACACCAGAGGAGTTAGTTGTGTGTTACTTAAAACAAATTGTTCAATCAGTTTAAATTTCAGAAATATATAACAATTATATAAATAGTATGTAATATAAATATTATAGAAATAAATTATATGTACATTCAAAAGATAGCGGTAAATTAATAGGTTTATTCAGCAAGACAGTATAGTGATAGTAAAAAAAAAAAAAAAATCAATTTCAAATAAATGCTATTATTGAATATAATAAATTATTAAATAATTTTTTTATAAAATAATAATAATACACAGTAGGGTTCAAATGTCTGAAGCCACTGTGTAAAATGATTATTCTTTACTTTTTTATTCTAGAAACTTCATTCCATCAACAAATTACTGTAAATTATCAACACGAGCGTAAAATTTATTCAAAGCTTGAATTTCAGAATAATTTGGATCATAAATTAGAATTAGAAAATCTGATATTTTACCTAGAAATAGCTCATTATCTTCTAATTATTTTTTTCATTTTACGTCACAATGTTTTTGTTTTGCATTTTTGAAATCCTAAAGCTTTGTTTCTCTCCATGGTTAAATAAAATTTTGAATCCCGGACTTCCACAGCGGTCTCAGATGAGTTTTAATCAAGCTTGCAAAACTCATGGACAGAGGAAGTTGTTCTCATACATTTTTTAGAGCCTGAATCATTGATCAAAGTAGCTGGAGAGGAAGAAGCAAGTAAATTAAGCTAATGGCCACTTTATCCTGAGGTACTCACAGAGTTGAAGGATAGATGGGCACATATGGGACAACTGGAACACCTCCCAGAACTGCGGGGGGAGGAGCCAAATTCACACCTCCTCCTCTGTCCCTCTGTAAGGAGGATCTCATTGGCTGACTCCCTCTGGGGGTGGAGACTGGCTCCTGATTGGCTAAATAAACACACATATGAAGTCAACATGATTCTTTGTGATAATGTATTTTACATTTTCAGGACACACTGTAATAAAACAAAAAGTTAGATAATGACATGTCAAACCTGATTGAGAGGCTCTTTGATTGGTTTGTAATGCACCACACACTGGGCAATGGCTACAGGACGGCTTTGAGAAATGTGGAGACCTCCTACTCCTCACTGGACCTTTAATTAATAGTGTAAGGGACAGGATGATCATTTATGAAATGTAAGCTCAGTACATTTTAAACATGATGGCGGTAAGATGCTTACGTGTCAAGGAACCAGTGCGGTCTGATATGCAATGAGGGCAGGCAGCTTCTGGTCCTCGGCTTGATTCGGTTGCATCACTATTGTCGGATCTGCCTGCTGATGTTTAATTCAAATAACCACAATGTGTTCTTGATCTCCATACAAAAACTGGTCATTTATGTTGAATTATTAGGTCTTTTCTTACATGTACTGTCCTCTTTATGATGTCCAAATCCTCTGGTTTGTCCTCTTCCTCGTGATGTCATAGGTGACATCCGGACATGTCTTAAAGTTGATGCTCGTGGCTCAGATAGGACAAACTCAGAATCAGTCGCTAACGGGTTAATAAGACATATGATAAAAAAGTAATTACAGATTCAGACCACCAATACTGCATCCAAGTGTCATTTAGGACCGTTAAGAAAATCTATTTGCATCCTTATGTATTCTACTGTAACTTTAAAAGATTAACATGGAGCTAAACGCACTCAGCTCAGTTTGAGGCCGATGTCGAGGTAAAGATGCGGATCTTTGGCTCTGGGTGGGTCTTGGCAAGTTTCCTCTCTCCTTTTCTTCATTCCTCCCTCTCTCTTTCTGCTGCCTTCTCCTGACTGAAGACCTAATAAATAAGGAACACAAAGTCACTTAATGAATTAGAAGTTTTAGGTAACGTACATCATTTTGGCCAGTCTAAGATCATAGATTTCCGGTACCTTGTGGTCTGTGGGGAAGCCTGATCCCTGGTCTCTTCTGTGGCAGAAGTGGGTACTCTGACAGGACTGGCAGGTTCGGAGAGTCTCAGATTTCCCTCTAGTCTCGCCTTCAGGCGGTTCACTTCTTGCTGTAGAGATCGAAGAGCCTCTCTGAAACACATAAACAACATATAAAAGGCATTATTTTGGAATCTGAAGAAAAAACAAAACGGATGAAATTAAAATCAGATTTTTTTTAAATTGTCTATCTGGAAGTCAGTTCCAGTTTCGATGTGGCTTTTTCATGCGATGAGTTGTTTATACATCAGGTGTTGCAACAGAGGAAAAACAATGGGATTTCAACTGTGGGGTTTTATGGGTACACTACAATTTGTTTTTAAACATTAAATTGATCAAGTGACAGTACAGATATTTATAATAGATAATGTTCTAAATTTATTTTTTAAGTAGGTCAAAGAATCCTACAAAAAGTATATCACTGTTTTGATATTAACCTGCCTTACTGTTTTCAACATTGATAATAATTTGTTTCTTATGCACCAAAATAGGCTTTTAGAATGATTTCAGAAGGATCATGTGACACAGAAGACTGGTAAAATTTCAGATTCGCCAACAGAAATAATTTACATTTTTAATTTATTAAAAAAAATTATTAATTTTGAGCATACAAAAAACAGAGCGAGCAAGCAACTAAGCAGGACGAGTCCCAAGTCATGTTTTGCTTCTCTGTTAGAGTTAAGATCTAAACAGGGTTTAGAAATAACCATTCCAGTGTGGACCAAAAAGAGCGTTATAGGCACTGATAGAAGTGGTGGGTGTGTGAATGTGGGTAGTTGTTTTAATCATTGAATACACACAGAGGGTTACTGTTTTATTAATACGTAGCTAATAGTGATTAATGCTGGTCTCTTGATGCGAAGCCAAATACATACCAGCGCACTCTTCAGCTAGTTTATTTGACAGACAGACTCCTGCTGAATCATAGAAAGGAAAGAATGAAAAATAAATCCAATTATCCAGATGGAACTCTGGCTGCCGTGTAGTGAAAAATGATTTCATAGAGACCACTGGAGTATCTCCCAGAACTCCTTTACAGTAGAGCCCTGGCTCAAAAGAGCGGTCTTAAATCTTAAATGCTTGTTTGTGCTGCAGTGGCCGTGTCAGCCTTTTGGAAACTCACTGCTGATTTGTTAGTTGAACGGAACTTTGGGCTTTGAGGTGGTCACCATGGTGATAAGGACTTCTGTGAGAGCGGAGATGCTGATTGGCTGGTTGTGGGTACCGGCCATCCTGTGATTTCTCATCCCCTGATAAGAAATGGACTGAGGAAAGAAGAGTAAAAGCAGGATGCAGAGATGGAAAAGGAGGAAGAGAAAAATTCAGGACCAGTGTGTTAATGATTTGTTGAAACATCAGCATTTCTCAAGACAAGATATATTTTTATGGTTGGTTGGTATATTATTGCCATACCAGCTTCCTTGGTTATTTTTATGCAAGTAGTCATAAATACAACAAATTATTATGAAAGAGCAAAAAATGTAATCTTATTGCAAGGTTTTACTGGTTACTATTGTTTATATATATATATATATAACAACACACACACACACACACACACATTTTTCATTTGAAATGTCAAACCTACACCCACCGTGATCACTGCCATGCTCTGATTGGCTGGTCAGGCTGCTCGGCCAGGGCAGGAGGTTGCTATTGGGCCAATGAATGGGGGATACTGAGGAAGTAAGACTGGAAGAAGAACACATTTCCTCCCCTCTTCTCCTCCTAACAGAACCCGTGCATCCTTCAGACTTGGCGAGGTGTTCTCTTCGGGTATTTAGAGAGGGTTGTGATTGAGAGGGCGAGACGGCAAAAGGCTGTCTAGCAGGAGGAGCAGACTCTGGTCTTTCTGTGTTCATACGTGGGCCAGACGGCGCGATGGAACTGGAGAACACATCAAAAAGAGGAAAATATAAAGGTGTATAAATTCCCCAAGACAGCCAAGACAAGCAGATTTTTATATTTTCTGAAAGAAATGATGTATTTTGTTGGTCTTGTCTCCATTTTTATCATCAGGTGGAAATTTTTTTATTTCATTCTTAAAGCACATCTCTCCCCAATGAGCCGCAAGATTTGAAGTATCAGTCACAAATAGTGCAGGATGAGTCCCTAACCCTAAGTATGAGCAGAAGCACCTCTAACACATTATATTTTAGTGGCTTCTTTAGTAATTATTGGTCAGAGGATACAGTGAAGGCGCTTCATACCTATCCACTGGCCTCTGCTGGAGAGGACTGTGTACTGCAGGAGTGAGATGACTGCTCTCTGAGCCCATAAAGCCACTGTCTGTCTCTGGAGACTTAACCCCATCCTACAGTGTTAAAAATATATGTAAGAACTCTACTAAAATAATATTCAAAATCTATTATTCATGCACATAAAGAAATGATCCTTTAGATATGATATATATTTGTTCATCACAAATAAAGCAGTGACTGACCAGAGGGGATGCTCTGACAGTCTTAGCCTTTGCTTTTAAACCCATAGTTCTGGGTTCTGTGCTCTCTGTCAGGCTGGTCAGGCTACTGCTTTGAGTTTTCCTGTTTCCTGCCGCTTTCCTTTCCCTGCCCGGTAGCCCTGGCAACACCGAGGAGTGACAAAGAGCCTCCGGGTGAGTTTCCATAGAGTCACACACCTGTGACCTGACAGATGGGCCGGAGGGAGGGACACAATCTGCTGCTGCCTGCCTAAAGAAAAAGAGAATGGAGAGATGAATGAGAGAGCAAACAGCCAGGTGTTGATAACTGCTGTTAACCTCAGTTACCTTATTAAACCTGATAACAACATATAGCTGATGTTTAGACCATTTACTTTCTGTCACAGAATTAGAATAAGATGGCAGAACGTTAATACAAGGAGGACAGTGTTATTAACTAAAGCAGTGTTATTATAACACTAAACAGTGTTATTAACTAAAACTGATGCGTTCACTTAAAATAATAATAATACAAATAAAATAAAAAAGTCAACTAAAACAAAACATTTTTTTTTTTTGCTTTATTTATTTTAGTTTTATTATTTTTATAAAGGAACATTTATACTTTTCGTTTAGTTAAAGACGGTCCTAAAATTACTTGAAACTGAAAATAACTAACATAAACCTGAGGAAAAAAGAAAAGAAAATTGATAATTAAAAAAAAAAAACATTTCAAAATGGGCAGGGCTTATAAGCCAAGATGTCTCATATTGGTAAGGTACAATCATTTTTATCTAGTGTCATTTCTCTCAAGGTTTGTTAGTATGGCCCAATCCCAGTGATGATTAAATAATGAAATAATTGTTCACAGATTACTGGAGAAGATCAGGCACTCACAGACATATAATATTCCTCTCCTCTCCAACTTAATGCTAACATACCTAATGTTCACTCATCCTATTCTTTACTGCCTTAAATTGCCAACCACTACCATTTACTAAACTAAACATGTGTAAAGCTGACGAGAAATAGGTTCATGACTCACTGCTGAGCAGATGTCATTGTCTTTTTCTCATTAAAAATCCTGTTTTGTTGTCTTTCCGTTACACTTGTATTCCCAAGAGAAGCAGAATCTCCAAAATCCAGCAAGTCATGGCTCTTTAAAGTCACAGTTGGGTCCAGCATCCCAGGCAGCTCTTTAAAACTCTGATAGCTGGGGATAAAAACAACAAGAGACTGAGCTTGACATGTAAACCTGTTTGTTCTTACACATGCTGGTTGATAGTCACTCACCAGTCCATGAGCTTACTGAAGTCTCTCTCCACACGCTGGTGTTTGTCATGGAGGGGATGAAGAAGAAATGGGAGGATCTCTTCTTCCTCTCCGTCTGCATCACTCTCTCCGCTTACTGAACTAACCTCCACACCAACACAAGCCTCAGGATGGACAGCAGACAGTGGGCTCTGAGAAAGAAGGTAGGGGAAAATTAGATTGGTGAGGTCAAATGTTAGTGAGGTTTGGAAGTAAAGTCTGAGGCACCTCAGGTAGAGGTTCGGTCTCCAGCATGGACACAGAGATCACATCTGAAGGAGGTAGAGGGTATAAGGGAGGTTCAGAAATGGGTTTGTTCGGTTCTGCTTGCTCCAGCCACTCCTTCAGCTCCTCCAGTCGCATCCCTGACCTGAAGATCTGACCTTCTAGGTCCCTGTGAAACACACACAAACACACAGCATGAACATAAGTACTGCAAACAGGAAGTACACAGGATAAACAGCTGTCAAAATACAACAGTTTTGTGTCATCATAACACAAAATTTTATCACTTTATTGTCACTTTTGAAAAAAAAAAAGTATTCATTTAAAATAATTTTGGAATGGTAGTGTATTTATACATGCGCATAAAAAGAGTCTACCTGTCTGGGTCAAAGGTGACATGCCTGCCTTTCCACTGCTGCTGCTGCATCTGAGACTGGGCTCGTGCATCTAGGTAAGCATGTTCAAGAGACTCCTGTCCCTGTGCCAGTGTGGAGAGACCCTGTAGATGAGTCAGTTCAGAGTCAGTCTGACGTAATGTCTTTAAATAAATAATTTTTTTAGAAAAGCGTCAGCATACCTTTATCTGTTCACAGGGCTGGAGCTTCCCATTCTTTAGAAGTGTCTCGAAAGCATCAACCTGAAAAACACAAAGAAAAAAAAAAAGATTTGGGGTTTAAAGCACTGATGTTAAAATAAAATGCCTGTTAACACTGATTAAAGCTAAAACTGGTGATTTTAAATGACCTGTAGCTGAAATCTTTGAGTTTGTTTGGTCAGAGTCTCTGTTAGGTGGTTTGCAGTGAGAGATCCAGACCTCTTTGAGCTGATTGAGTTCACAGAGGAAGGACGAGTTGGTGTTTTTCTGCAGTTTTCTGTGAATAAAGCAATTTTGAGATTATTACACAAAATTGTTCAGACTGATTGCAAAGTAACTTAGAAGAGATTATAAGAAGGTTCTGAAATTCAATTTTGATTTAAAATTTAATGCAAGGCATCTAATTCAAGCATAAATGTGGTTTTGATGCTTTTTAACCTCTTAACTATCACTGGAAAGTGCACTATCCAAACTTACATTTTTATAATTCATGACTGAAAACATTTTGTAACATGATTTTGATGTATCATTTCCATGGCAATGCAATGTCTGATTTTATATTGGGTTTCAAAGGATGAATTCTGACATTATACGTTTTCAATTGACATATAATTTCTTATGATTTCTAAAGCAATTAAGAAGACTTTCTGTGACAAAAGTAAGAACTCCTGTTATGATGTAGATTTTTTTACTTTTCCTACATATTTTTTTTAATTGGTAAAATATCTATTAAGGAGTCTTTGAACTTTCCAACAATATACAGTTTGATTATGATTAGATTAGGACCATGTAATTAGAACATAACATAACATAACATAACACTTTGTTGAATTACTACAAAAAATTATTCTATTGAAATATTTATAGAATATATGTTTGAGTATGATAACTGTGTGATTTTTAAATGCACAATACAAGCACAGTTTTAAAGAGTCATTGTGATGTACCTGAGTGATCCCTCTGCTGGATCTGGTGAGCAGAGCCTGCGTCGAACTCTGCCCTCTGCGCTTGAGGAAAACTGAGCGTTATGACCTTTGAGGCCTCCTGAATAACACCTGACAGGATAGCTGTACTGGGTTTTGGGGGTTCAGAACAGAGACCAACCTGAAAACATACAGCAAATGCACAACAATCATGAGCTGATGGTTAAAGGGACAAAAAATGACAAAGAAATCAGCAACTGAAAAATCTGACAAAATCCACTTTGCCAATAATCCACAGGCCCATTAATATGCATAATGTCTTGTAATGCTAGAAAATCGATAAGAGTAAAACCATTCAAGTCAACCATATGCTATATATAAAATCTACTGTATTTAAATTCATGTTTAAATGGTAGACTGTAGGGATGGGCATGATTAATCGACGATCGATAATTGATCGTTAAGATTTTCCTCGATCATGTTAATTTGTTATCGATTAATCTAAAGCATTTTTTTTAATCTAATGCAGGTTGCGTTGCGTAGTGCGAGTCTTCAAGCAATTAAATGAATTTCACTGTGTGGCAGCAATTAAATATTTTACCACCATGGGGCAATATTTGACACCCTACTCGGTTATCTGTGATCTTCCGTTTTGATTTCAAAGAATAATCATGAAGATGTCACGGCGAAGTGTGGCGTGGGACCATTTTGATTGAAAAAGCGAACTAGTTAACTGCAAACATTGCGATGCCTTGTTTAAGTACAACACGGCCACGACTCAAATGATGTACCTGTGCATCCCGGCAAATTTTCATGAGGCTTTAACCCTTTCGAGTCGATTAACGCATATATGCGTTTTGAGTCATTTTCTCCTGATAACCCCTGATAAATTACACTCTCAGTTTTAATCGTACAGATAAGAGCAATACATCAATCGAATCTGTAAAGGGTCTAGTTTTTTTTGGATACAGACATAATAACAAAAAAACTTTGTGCACTTATAAAATAAAGATAACAAACAAGGTGCGCTGTCTACAGTCTTTGTCTCCGCTGATCGTCATGTACAAACATTTCATTAAAATGAACCGTAACTCCGTGAATACTCAACGAAGAGACATGAGAGAGATATCTATAGAAAGCCTGGAATGTCTACTTTTAAACTAAACAAGTGCTTCCGAAAAACAAATATTCTGAGATAAAGTAATCCATATGAAAACAACGCAATGTCTGTTTTTCATATCTTCCTTCATTATATTTAATGTGACCACGCCCCCGCGCTGAACGCGCTATTCAGATTCAAACTGAAGCGCGCGCTTGAATACGCCCACACAGAAGAAAAGGCAGCGAGACTGTTCTTCAAGTTTTTATTTTATTTTACTGTTTGCTTCGCGATGAGAGGACTAAGACATAATTCACCCCAAAAAGATGTGATGTGGTTGATGATTTGAGAAATGGATTTCCTCAGAAAAAAGAATGAAGCACTTTATTCAGACTCAAAACGCATATATGCGTTAATCGACTCGAAAGGGTTAAGAACGCCTGCTAGCAGCTGCAGGTTCCGCTGCTTTAGAGCACTGCATATGCACGCGGATATATGTTCGGTTTGCCTGAACGTAGTTTAACTGTCTGCACAAGTTGATCTTGTAATAAAGGTCTCACCGAGGAAAAACACGCTGTATTTTTGTATTCATTTCATTTTTTTTATTATAAAAATTAAATAATTAATTATATTATAAAAATATTAATGATTAATCGATAGTCGATCGTTAATTCTCCCGACGATCGACTAAGAAAATTTAATCGAATGCCCATCCCTAGTAGACTGTACCTTTAGCACTAAAAAAAAAAGTTTAGCTCGTATTCTTCTACAATACAATAATTGGTGACATGTGATCTTAAGTATCTCAAATTTCTGTTTCCCAATGTAGTGTGAAAAACATCCATTATGTTGATGCTGAGACCATCAGAGAAATACAGCTCTGTTTTGCCCACCCATTTGCCAGACCCTCAGATTTACTGCATACTGGTGACTTGAACCACAAAGGAGCACAGAGGAGACTCATATATAATAAAGGGCTCATAAAACAGGACATTTAATGGTGTTTTCCACTGCTGGACTTACTGATAAGACAATGGATAAAGAAACACACTGAGAACACAATGACAATCGGCTGATATCCATGCTGGGAAGTTCGATTCTTTTCCGCGAACCGGTTCTTTCGGACGGTTCGATTCAATAAACCGGTTGAAAAAACCGGTTCATCGGTTCTTTCACGCTCGACGTAATGACGTCATTGGCGATGACGTAATGGCGTCACGTCTATCAAACATTCAAATATATAAAGTCAGTAATCATAACTTTAGTCAGTTAAAACCTCATAATCATGAAAAGTTTACATTTGAGTTTTGCAACAACACCTAAATACAGTAACAGCAATAATGTGCATATGAGGATTTAAGTCTTGAAGATATAAAGTAAATAAATTAGGTGTCATCAGCGCAGAAACCATGATCCACTTACTAAACATAATCCATTGCGATGTATTTGTTATTAAATTAACTTACGTTTCGCCAGATTGCCCTTCATCCAAGCCCTCAAAATACCCGCTCATAACTACTAGTACAGAATCAGAATCAATCACCAAAAGAATCCCTTCGGTTCAGAGACATGCTGTGAGTCAGTTGGCTTCACGCTGAATCGCGCATGCGCAGTATCATCAGTTCATCGGTTCTCAATTCGGACGCGTCCGACAGAAACGATTCTCGGTTGAGTGTACTGATGATCCGAAAACCGATGCAACCGGTTCTTGACTCGAGAACGAGAATCGCTCTAACCGGCACGTGCTGCAGTTCAGTGTCATCAGCTGCTCTACTCGTGTTCATGTTCTGTTTACTACAAACTCAATTTGTGAATGTCATCATTAACTATAAATACAGTACAGATATCTCATAAATCATCCCTTATTCCTATTAAACATAAGAGTCTTTAGAGTCTTAATTATTGTCCAACTTCCCTGAAAACCCATTTGGCCTATACATTATATACAATATACAGATTGGAAACATTAATCTAAAAAAAATAATTAAAAAAAAATCAAAATAAAATATAGTTACTTTATCACACTTTCCGATGTTTAACAAAATACTTACAAAATTACACGCATGCGCAGTATCATCAGTTCATCGGTTCTCAATTCGGACGCGTCCGACAGAAACGATTCTCGGTTGAGTGTACTGGTGATCCGAAAACCGAAGCAACCGGTTCTTGACTCGAGAACGAGAATCAGCTCATCGGTTCTCAAATCGGACGCGTCCGACAGAAACGATTCTCGGTTGAGTGTACTGGTGATCCGAACACCGAAGCAACCGGTTCTTGACTCGAGAACGAGAACTGCTCCAGCAGTGGGCGTGTTTGTTCATTATCTGGCTCGGCTCGGTGTTCATCTTCAGTTCGGTCTTCACAGCATTTCATTCAGTGTACTGTTTGAGTAAATGGATTACCCCGGGATATTGGTTTATTCTGACTCAGAGGGAGTGTCAGTCACGTTAAAAAAGTTAACAGCTTAAGTAATTTGTGGATTTATGCTTATTGGAGACGTGAACCGTTTCAAACGATTCAGTTCGATTTGGTGAACTGGTTCAACCGGTTCACTAAGAAGAACCGGTTAAATTGAACGATTCGTTCACGAATCGGCCATCACTACACCACACACACACACGTGACTTAGATGTGAGGTAATGGGTTTTGTGTGCTGAAATCTAATAGAGGTCAAATGACTGTCTCCGCTTGATAAGTCCCCGAGACACTAAATCACACTGAACAACCTCAACCTGACCTCTGAGTCTTCTGAATAAAACCCCCCCATTTTTTAACACAATCAGTATTTTTACAGGATCAATACCAGAAGCAGATCATCAGATCATCTCAATTAGCAGTTTTACCAACCTATGCTTACAATTTTCACATAAAATAAATATGGATTTAATTTTTTCAAAATATGCTTGGTACTTAAATTGCTTTATTATACTGTATACAATGATGATAATACTGTGATTTATGAAAAATGTTGACTGATTAATTTGATCCCATGATTTGTAAATAAATATTTATATATTTCTTGTGATTGGAAAGGCCATCGACATTTCTACTGTATAATTGATCATAAACGCGTATTTAAAGTCAATCTCAATCAGAGAGATAAAGTCAATCGGAGGTCTCACGGGTTTGGAACGACATGAGGGTTAGTCATTACTGACATAATTTTCATTTTTGGGTGAACTAACCCTTTAAGCACAAATAAGAACCACAACTAAGTCAATAATGGATTAAAGTGAATGACCCCTGTCTATCTCAAGCTGTTGTGTCTGTAAAAGCAGAGGCAGATGGCTAGGGCACATGGGGGAAGAACTTAATGCGCATTATTAGCTAAAATTAGCTACATTAAAAAATAATTACCAACATTGCTCTGTAAAATCAGTGAAAATATAACACTGACCTCTTATATGAAGCAAAGTTAGATATGACATCACAGGGCTCAGGGCCAGATTTGTTTCAGGTCACTTTATCATTTGACACTGTTGTGTTTACTAACTGTTTTCTACACTGAAGCAATGTATGACCTTCTGAGACAAATAAACAGAGCTAATTTCATCAAAATAAATGATAATGCCAATTTGGCTGTGAGTCAATATAAATATTTAATCAATTTATATATAATTCTATGTTTTATTTTTCATATATAATGTGCTGCATTCCTTTTACAGGAAATTATATTATATATACAATTTTTTTTTGGAAATAGTGTTTTTTAGCAACAATTTGTGCAGTTACTGTGCTAAAAAGCATTTGTGTCCATATAATAGTATGCAAATAATATAATGATTTGTAAAAGTAATGTTTTTGTATGTACACTGCTTATTGTGTCAGTTTGTTTGCTAGTGTTTCTCTAAAATGGTCTGTCTTCTGAGGTAAGCCCTTTCTGCAGGCCTTTCATTGGAGGAAAAACATTACAATCAGAGAGCCCTCAGTTTGAAAATGAGCTGTGCTGCTAAACGGAGGGCTGTGATTATGGCGGTCACAAAAGAGATTCTGCATTTATATTGTGTTGACTCAGCCTGAGGAGTCTAAAAATAGCTCTCGCCGACATCAGAGCACACGCAGAAAGGAGACAGGCCTGCTGATACGAGGGAGAGTATGGCACTGAATTCAAGTCAACCTTCAAATGAAGGGAAAAGAGCATAAAACCATAAACACAGTCTGTGAAGCCAACCTTTGCTTCAAGGCGAAGGCGATCGATAGTATTTTCAGCTTCTGCATACTTGGTTAGCAGCCTGTTATAGTTCTCCTGTCAGTAAAAGAGAGGAAAACATAATAGACATAGATAAAGAAACATAACAGATGGCTTCATCTTTTAGCCTCTTGGATAAATCAGCATCATTTTCAGTGTCAGTGTTTGTTACATTCCCTACATTAAAATGAATAAAATTCTGTATCTCACAATGCAATAAAATTTAAATTCCCTCTCAAATATCAACCAGCATCTCCTACTACTTTCGCAAATATGTAAAACACCTAGAATATTACTGTTTAAAATGTTTATTGCTGCATACTGCATACGATTTGATTTGCTTTTACAGCATACACCCTTTTCAATAGTTTGGCGTCAATATATATATATATTTTTAATTACGAAACTTATATTTAATATTTAAGAAACAAACAATTTTTTCATTCAGCAAAGATGCATTAAATTGATCAAAATTGACAGTAAAGTCATTTATCATGTTACAAATGATTTCGATTTCAAATAAATTCTGTTCTCTTGAACTCTCCATTCGAAGAATCCTAAAAACAAATAATAATAACACTTTCCATAAACATATCAAGCAAAAACAAAGCATTTTAGAATGATTTCTGAAGAATCACGGGACACCGAAGACTGGAGCAATGGCTTCTAAAAATTCAACTTTTATATCACAGAAATAAATGACATTACAAAAAATGTTTAAATAGAAAACAATTATAAAATAAACTGTAATAATATTTTGTATTTTTGTGAGCATAAGAGAAATAAAAAAAACCTTAAAAAAATAAATAGACTTTATACTATGCGGTAAATCGTATACTACTGTAGTATTTCACTTTAAACAGCATGCTCCTGATTTCCTCCTTCTATACCTGCAGCTGCTGCATCAGTGTGCTGGCCTGCTGGGGGCAGCGGAACTCCTCTGGTACTGTGCTGTGCAGACGCCTGGGGGCCCCACTCGTGGAGGGGCTTCCTGGAGACCCATCAGAGCTGCTCAAAAGGACCTCTCTCACAATCTCAGCAGGGGACTTGAACACTACAGGAAGATCCGGGTGTGAAGTTCTGTCATGAGAAGGTTGACGGCTTTTAGGAGGTTTGTATCCACTATTTTTCGGGAAACGTACCCTCGGCTCCACTTTGGAGAAATCAGGTAAAGGGTGACTCAGCTGTCCTTTCCTAAGAATACAGATACTGACAATCAATAATCAGTTCAAAAATAATGCTAAATTGGAATAAATGCCCAGTATGGACTAATCACAATATAGGTTTACTGTATTTTATATAAATGATATATAATATTTCATATGTGCATGTATTTTTTTGACCATTTTTAATATAATTTTTCATTATTTGTAACTTTTACGGAAAGATTTATATATTGTATATTAATATTAATTAACTCATTAACAAATCACAGGTCACGTTAATCAAATAATGAATATGTGTTTATTTTTCATCTCACCTGACATCATCTGGATCAGAGTGAGAGGTTTTGGAGGTTCTGTGGTTCTTTATTGCTGAAGTCCGGTGAGGTGTAGGAGGGGGAGAACACTCTGAGGGGGAGACGCTTGCTTTAGAAATGCACTGCGCTGGAATAGAAACCTGATCGTCACAGGAAGCTGGGTTTGTTTTTCTGGGAGAGGGCGTTGGAGGCTGCAGATTGTGGTTAGGACTGTGTAGCCCTAATTTTTCTCCACTCGTACCATCTTGGTGTGTTTTTCCAAGTCTGATTTTTATTACAGGGCTTCTGGCTGAAGTTTGAGGGGTGACCTTGTGTTTAATCTCCTCCCCTTTTGATCTAACCGTGTGGTATGTTTTAGGGGTGCTAAGAGATGACTCTGTCCTAACGTCTGCCTCTGGAAAAGTCTCAGCTTCAGTTCCACAGTTATTCATCAGTTCCTTTGAGGACAAATGGGGAAAACTGATGGGATTAGAACTGCTTTGTGAGATACGATGTGAAACTGGCAGAAATTGCTGATTGGTTTCTTCAAGTTCCTCAGAATCACTTTGCTCAGAATGCTCTGGGATTCCCGAAATTTGAATATTTTGAGTGATCTCACTGTAATCACAGCTCTTCAGCCTTTCAAACATAGATGCCATGTCTTCTGTGTCAGGAAATGTTTGATCCATGAATCTCTGAGCATCTTCACGCGTTTCTTTCTCTTCTGTTTCCTCATCAGTCATGTCTAGCATGGTGTCTCTCTGTGGGAAAGAGTTTAATTTATGACTGTGGATTGTTGGGCTCCCTGTACTGTCCTCATCGTCATTCCAATCTTCCAACAAAACACTTCGGTCATCATCTGTTTTGTGTTCTTCCTCTAAAAAAAAAAAGAGAGAGAGAAAGTGAATGAAAACTTTTTAGACCATATGATACTTATACTGCATTTTAAAATTTGGGGGTCGTTACAATGTTTTTATCTCTTACACTCACCCAGCCTGCATTTACAGTATTTGATTAAAAATAAATAAATAAAAAAACATTGTGAAATAGTGTTGCAATTGCTTTTCTAAATATATTTTACATGTAATGTATTTCTGTGATGCTAAAGCTGAATTTTCAGCATCCAGCCTTCAGCAAGGACATCGTTAAAATAATCCATGTGACATCAGTGGTCCAACTGCAACAATACATTTGTGTGCAAAGAAAACAAAAATAAACAATTTATATTTATATATTATTTTTCTTCAGTATAAATACAACGCTCAGTATGGGCTACTAAACATCGTACAACCTGTGATGTGACTATCGTGGATGCGCACATCACGATATCAATGCTGAAACGATCGTGCAGCCCTATCTCAGAATGCATTAAAATTATCTTAAGTTGTGTTTCGAAGATGAAAGAAGGTTTTACGGGTTTGGAATGACATGAGGGTGAGTAATTAATAACATAATTTTAATTTTTGGTTGAACTATCCCTTTAAAGAATGGTTGTGTATCTATGGATGAATTATCCCTTTACACCAAATGCAAGTTGTGAGCCCTTACGCAGAGATGGAGAGCGGCAGTCATCTCCAGTGTCCTGAGAGAGCGGCTCAGAGTCCAGCAGCTCACTCAGGTGACAGCTTATCTCCTCTAGTGCAGGTGGTGGCCCATGATCAGGCTCAGGGGTCTTCACATCCCACAACAGGTCTTCTGCAATCTCCTCCTCTTGTTCCTGATTGACACAATCATGAGATGGTTATTAAACAGTTGCTAGTTTAAAAAAAGCACCATTAACCTCCTAAAACCAGGGCATATAAATTGATTAAATGTTTCTAATTAAATACAGTTGAAATCTGGCAACTGTTTTTAAGTGTAATGAGATTCTTCTGAAGAAGAGCTCTGGTGAGATCGCTCTAAAAGAACAATAGATGGGCAGATATCAATCAAACATCTCTGATGTCCTCACCTCCTGCTGCCCTTGACTCTCTGCCAGACCAATGATGCCATTCTCATCCATCTGGCTTTGAAAGTCCTCATCTGGTTCTTCATCCCAGCTGAAGTCCGACCCGTCTGGGCTAGAGGGAGAGGAGTACGCTGGGGCTGGTGTCCACACCAGAACCCCTGCGGTGGTACCACCTCTGCTCCGCTCCATTACCTGTCTCTTCATCGCTCTCTTTTGTTCCACCTTGAGCTCCTATTCCACCTGCAGCTCAACATTGATATTGATGTCATCTCTAGTAGCTGACCACTTATGAATGTTCTATGAACAGCCTGCGTAATGTCCACTCAAGGGTCATCAGGGTGATTTAACATGACCTGAAAAACACAGAAATATCATATTTTATCATTATCATTGATCAACTTATGCATTACCAATAACCTTTCATGAAATATAAAATGGAAGACATTTCACAAAACTAATTACATCAAAGAAAAATAATTATCAACTGTTTACAGAAACATTAACAGATAATAAACCATTTCATGCTGAAGGAGGTGACTAAAGAGAAGCCCACAAGCGTCTGTGTAACTCTTCACAATAGTCTAATTAATGCTGTCATTCATGTACCGTAGCTCAGTGCTAATTGAGCATGATGAAAGGTTATGCAAAGTCTGTAAACAGATGTTCTCAAGTGGAACCACAAAACATCTGAATAAATAATGCAGTTCTTCACCTGCTTGCAACAGAGCGTAAACTTAAAAACAGCAGATACATTTTTGTCTTGATGGAGTGTTTTTTATTTATTAAGATGTACTAAATTCTTAGTCACTACAATTATAAAACACTATTCCACCTCAAGTTGCATGTAAACATTAAGGTTTTGACATCAAGATTAGAAAGATTAAAAAAATAATAATAATTTAAATAAAAAATAATACAATAAATTGATTTTTATTATGAACTATACTATAGTTCCAAAGTCTGGATTCACTGAGGTTTATTCAGAAAGGATGCATTCAATCTATATAAAAATACACTAAAGACATTTATTATATTAATAAATATTTTCATTGTAAATTAATGCTTTTAGTTTCCACAAAGCTACTACACAGCACATCACTGATAATAAGAAGAAATGTTTCCTGACCACCAAATCCACATATAAGAAAGAATGATTTCTGAAGGATCATGTAATAATGAAGACTGCAGTAAAATGCTTTGCCTTCACACAGGAATAAATTACATTTTAAAATAGACATTGAAGAAGAAACAGTTTATTTTCAAATGTAAAAAGATGAAGCCGTGCGAAAATCTAAACTGACCTTAAACTTTTAAAAGGCAGTGTGTGTCTGTGTGTGTGTGTGTGTGTGTGTGTGTGTATACACACGTCTGGTTTGCTATCCTTGTGGGGACTCTCCATAGTCATAATGTTTTTTCTTCGGGACATTAGGGCTGTGTTCCAAATATACGATGTATCGTCACAGAGATTAGACAATACGAATATCGATACAGCTGGCCCTGTATCGACATTGTGGCACGTGCAGTGCTTAATTTGAATACCATTTAAAACGGAATAGAAAAGTGCACGGTTTCTAAAAAGTAATGAATAAAGATTAATAAATAGGCTACAACAAGGTTTAATCTGGCCGCAAAGGAACAAAACCGGGGTTGCCTGATATAAATAGATGTTATCCCCGAAACATTGCGCAATAAGGAAATATCTCTTACGTAGGTTTATTATCTTTGTCAACCTGGCAACCCCGTGCACGCGAAAATAGTCTAAATGATTGCTTTTAGCTGCCCATAACTCCTGGTCTAGGATCTGTTTTCTTTGTAATTATAGCATGATGAAATCGATTTGGAAAATAATCCAGTGTATCTGCCCTTCTGTTTTGGAAAGCGTCACATGATTTTAAAAACCATTTTCACAGAGGGGAGCAGAGTAGCCAATCACAGACATGTTTGTTGACTTCTACAACGCATTGGCCAAGGCCAATCAAAGGTGTTTAGGTTGGAATCCTGAGTTCTATCATGTTCATAACTTAATTTTAAAAAAGTTTCACTGTATAGACACACTGGTTAAAATGAACTTTGTGAGGTTGTGATGAATGAATGACCGTTTTAATGAATTTAAAGGTAGCACTCATTCTACAAGTGGATCCCAATTCTGGTCCCGGAGAACCTCCAACAACTGTGCATTTTAGATGTCTCCCTATTCAAATGCAACTGATTTAACTCGTCAACTCATTAGTGAAGACTGCAAGACCTCGGCTGCATCCGAAAACTTAGGCAGGTGGCTTGCTGCCTTGCTGTCTAAACAGGCAATGACTTGGCAGGTAGCGTTTTTGCCCGAAGGCACCTCATGAAACAGATTTCGGACAGGCCTCTGAGGCAGTGTAATGGTTTAATGATCGACAGCAAAATATAAAGAGTTTTGGTGATAACTAAGTGGATATTTAATTAATGCAATATTAATTTCTCGCGAGAAATTACATAAAAAGTGGAAAACGTTCATACATTTACACACAAACTAAACAAAGACCGCAACTTTCAGACGCCATCTTTATTCAGCTTAACTGTCACATAATGGAACGCACAGGATTGTGGGATATCAAAGGCAGTGAAGGATACATCTATGCTGCCCTGCCTTCAAAAACTGTCCAGATGAAGGCATCTCAGAAGACAGGAAATTAAGCTGACACTGATTTCGGACGTGCCTTGATGCCTTCCTACCTTGGAATGCAACCCCCGAAGGCAGCATTTTTCAGTTTTCGGATGCAGCCCTCAAATGTGTGCATCAGATAAGAGAGACACCAAAGGCGTGAATGGTATGAATGCAGCATTCATATCATCCAACCCCAATCAAACACACCTGAACAAGCTAATCAAGGCCTTCCATTCAGATTACTAGAAAGCTACAGGCAGCCAAGCGGCCATGGCCAGGGAAGCGGCCAGGGTGCCGGCCAGGGTCAGGGGAGCGGCCAGGGGAGCGGCCAGGGAGCGGGTGCCGGCCAGGGTCAGGGGAGTGGGCAGGGTGCGGCCAGGGTCAGGGTGCCGGCCAAGGAAGCGGTTATGGCCAGGGTGCCGGCCAGGGCCAGGGCATTGGCCAGGGTCAAGGAGCTGGTCAGGGAAGTGGCTACGGTCAGGGAAGCGGTCAGTGATGTGGCCAGGGAAATTGTGGTCTTTGAAACTTTCATTGGAATATTGCATAACACCTACAGGAGATATTTTCAATTCAGTGCTTTGTTCATAAGGATTTTTTTTTATAATTATTTTTTTTCGTCCTTTTTGCTACAACAGTTCAGAAAGACTGTCTTTATATACCACATTATGACATGGGGACTCAAATGGCATCAGCCGTTTTCCGCACACTCTGCAAACTGTGTTTTTCTCTTCTCAAAAACAAGCCTATGAATTTTATAGATTCTAATCTCAATAAACGATTTCCACCTTTCTTGATTAACTAAAAATAATCGTCATGATATTGGCCAGCTCGTTATTTATTCTGAAATGTGTTTTTAATTTGGCATTTGCGTTATCTTGCATTGCTAACATTTCTTCACTACCGTTCATGCTTGTGGTTACCAGCTCTGAAGAGCCTTACTCCCCGAAATAGTTTTTCTCCTCCAAGCATACACTTTCTTCCTTGTGTTTTAAATTTGTGCAATATGGCAAACCTATGCGCTCTCACTGATGGCGGAACAAGTGTTGATGATACGAAAACATATGAGTTTGGCGATTTCTACACACCGACATCTTACACAAAAGTGTCGTATAGACAAATTGTCACTTAGAAAACTTAATTTGAATACAGAGGACAAACTCTTACCAAAACCATGATGTTTGTATTATCATAGTTGGCTAAATGAAGTCAGTGTATAGTCAGTGGAGGCTGGTTAAATTACACATTAAATGTTAATGCATTTTCCTGCTGAATTAAAACAACAACAAAAAAAACGTAGAACAGGCTAAACTGGTTGACTGATTTTAGTTAGTTGTCAATGATGGTCAGAATGCTGGTTTTAGAGGGGTTTTGACCACTTCATTAGCTGGTCAGGCTGGGAGACCAGCTTAAACCAGCTACGATTAGACTGGTTTTAGCAGTTTTTTTTTTCAGCAGGATAGAATAATCGTTATTAATGACCATGATTATAATTTTAAATCAAAAATAATCGTGATTATCAGTTTAAGCATTATCGTACAGCCCTATACATTTTTTTTATAAAAGTTTATAAAAAATATGCGGGGAAGTGATAAAAGTTTTGTTCCTGAATGTCTGATTGCACACAAAGTGTGATCTGTGTAAATGACTGAGCGTGTGTGTGTGTGTGCAAGATACTGAAGACAGCGCATCAGTTTAGAACTCCTCTTTTTATTTTATTTGTAAAAAGTGGAGAGTGCATAATTTGTGCAATCATAACCTACCATCAATGTTAAGATTTATATATAGATTTAGTAAATGACAATATAAATTTATTAGAATGAGTAAATGATTATTTATGGGCTTAAAAACTAAATTCAAACAATCAGAATGTTGTATCTGGTTGGGAGTGACCAATGTAAACATTAAACGTATGCCATTATCTATATTGTACTGTGGTATAATTATGGAGGCCCTTGATATTGCAGACGTCAACTGCTTATAGTTAGCACTGGCCCTGAAGTATACAATGTTTCATAAACAGCTGTTTTACTAAATTCTACAGAGTTAAAATTTAGTACAGTCTTGTATCGTGATGCGTATCATATCGGGACTTTGCTGGTGATACACAGCCCTACTGTATTGCCATAAACCTAGCCCTCACAGGAAACCTTCTGCATTTTTACATTCTCAAAAAAAAAAAAAAACTGTCCAGTATCGCTTATAAAACTTGTTTCCCCATGGGGAACTCAATTTAGGTCCCCACAGTGACACAAGTCCCCATGAGTCTATAGCCCCTTTCACACTGCCATTCTGGCAAATACAGGGGTAAAGTGTTCCTGCAATTGTTCCCGGGTCGCTAGATTTTGAACTTTCACACTGCCAGTGATGACCCGGTATATGTGCGTGCTTTCACACACAACCCTTGAAGATCCCGTAAGGACACGTGACATCAGCGCGTGATGTGTAATGTATGAGTCGAAAACGCTAGGCACGTTATACTTTCACTGAAGCAAGCAAACGATCTCTGCGTCAGCGCGGAAAGTGAGGAACTAACTGATCTCTGCTTCATTACAGTTTGCACATATGTTTTCGTCGCGACCGTTGATCTTCCTTCAAAACAGCCGGTAAAAGAGTTGCGTGATAACACGTGTCATCACTTCGATATGGAATTAGATCTGGCTTTTGTTCACACAGCGCTTGTCCCGGGTCGAACACCGCAACGTTACTGGCAATGTTCCGGAAATATTGCGGGTCCGACGTGCAGTGTGAAAGGGGCTTATGTGTTTTCAGGTTTAAGTCCCCACACAATGTCAAAAAATGTCAGGCTTTACAATTCGGTTTTACCATAATGTAGCATAAACAAGTACACACACACCCTTTCAAAATGTTTAAGGTATATTTATAAACATTTTCCCACACAAAATGAGAACTTCACTTTTATCTTTTTGCAATGCATTTTTTAAAAATAATTTTTACTTTTCAAATTAAACAATAAGTAAACAATAGTCTAGGAGGTGAATCGTATGGAGTAGATGTTTCATCTAGAAAACAACCCACAACCTTCCCAGGGCCCTTGGTCTCCATGGTGACCACACAACAACAATCTCTGCCATGCACTGCCGGTCTTCAGGCATCAAAGCATCGTTCTAAGAACAGCCAATCGGCATTCAGAACCCTACTTCATGGCAGAAAAGAATAGCTGGGAAAGAACTTTCATACAAAATTATAACAAAAGCTCCTTTTATAAGAAAACCAATGTTCCATTTTAAACCTAACTAAATTTGGTTTACAAGCCTTAAATTGTGTCGCTGCCACATCCAGAGCATAGCTGTGCATACTTGTCATTTGCTAAATCAAAACAAGTGTTTTGGATCTAAGATATGAGCAAGTGACCCTGAAAAGACAAGCATGCACATACATTCTTGTGACTTCTTAATAACTACAAGAATGGATATCTCATGTCGTCACGTCCTGTGTGTGGCAGACCTATTTGTGTGGATATAACTTTTGTTTGTTGCCACTAACTATTCCACAGAGACACACAAACCGTAGCAATCTGTCTGCATCCTCTGCCAGCGTGAACACAAATGTTTTCGCCGAGGGAGTCTGCTAATCTCCTGAGCGCAGTGCGTTCTGCAGCAAACCTTAATTAAACGCTTGTCTAAGTCTCCGCCATCCATTCAGCGAGCCTGTGGTGGGCTCAGCCAAAAGCAACATGTATCCTACTGTATATATAGAGATCGTTCACTGTTACTGTACCCAATAGCCTACATTACAGTGCCCTCGAACACAGAGGGAGCTGAACAGGATTAATAAGACGAACAGTGAGCCCTAAAGCTCTTTAAGGGCCAAGAAGATCCACAGGGTCGGAGGACGAATATTTGTGTTGTGATCAGACAGGCCACACGATCAACTCTAGAGTGCCGTATTCAAACCTTGAGCATCTCTTCTGGGTTGAAATTGCAAGTCTGGAATTATTTGATAATCATTAGAAAAATGATTTGTTATTTATTTATTTTTTTCTAGTTTTTTTTTTCAGTAAGAAATGTACTTCAGATCTATAATCACTGATTCTAGCTCATATCCTGTGTAAAATAAACCTATGCGGATTCAAGTCCTTGATTAAAAATAGAAAATACTTATAAGATGTTTCTGCTTTCCTCTCTTTCATTTATGTTATGTATGATTACAACAACTGCAAAATATTAAAATATACAACAACTGTGTAGTTGATAAACAAAATTAATTTGAATCAAATTTTTATAGATTATAGTAATATATGAAATTGACAACAAATGCACAATAATTATAACATTTATTATAAGGCTGCAATTAATTCTGATAATTAAACAATATATCACATCACATAATATATGTTGTATTTCATTACATACTAGAATAAATAATAATAAAGCATTTCCAAAGACATTTGTACATGCTTTGTTATTATATTTCATATTTCAACATATAAAACTAGTAAACGAATCATACATTTTAAATAATATTTATATTTCAGAACAATACTATATTTAGTATAATATTTAATATAGTAGGCCTAAATACATGGTTCTGAAATATAAATATTATTTAAAATGTATGATTCATTTATTAGTTTTATATGTTAAATAGGAAGCTCTTGTTTCTTGGTGGTTATAGGTATAACACACTTGTACAACTTGACTGACGAGCAGAAGGAGGTTTGACCTGTTGATCAGGAGCAAGGATATTTGCGAATATACAACATATGAATATGTGAGACATGAGATCTGTTATGAGGAACTTTACCATGCAAAGGTCCGCTGACTGTAGTGTTTTAGCATTGCTTACCTTGAACATTATCACGGTCTTCCAGGGCAAAATCAGCGCTCTTTATGTGACTGCATGAACTTCAGACTGTTGCCTTGAGAACAGCACACAAACTAACACCACCAGTCCGTCTTTACATCACCAAGCGACGAGGCAAACATGGACTTCTCACCTGCTTTTTGTCAAATGCATGTAAGTTAACGCAAAGGTACAGGTTGCTTTTACTTTTACTTTTGTTGTTGTCCCTGTCTTCAACTCGCGCTGTTCTGCTCAAGCTCTGCCAAAATTTCTGTAGCTCACTCCACGCGACCAGTTTAATTTCACTTCACACTTAAATATACTCAAGTACAAAGCGAAATATTCCAGGTTTTTGTGTTCTAGGGTGGAAATCTTTAACTTTTCTTACAGGAAAACCCCCTAACACGCTGCCAACAAAGACGAAGGATTAATTAATTATGCAGCATTAAATCTAAGAAGAGCGAGACGTTGATTTGAAGGCGGGGCTTCGTTGTCAAAGTAAACATAACGCTGGATTGAGCATTTTGATTGGCTCCTCGGCGAAGAAGGCGGGGTTTACAAAAGTACAAATCCATTCATATCGTCCACATAAGAATTCTGAAATATACCTTCTCTTTAGGACGTCCTCATTTAGCTGGACACAGAGCAACATGCTTATTTATATTCTCAAATCAACGTACTATAAGGCGTTTGTTGTGATACCACTGATAGCCACATGATGGCGCCATAAAACAGCTATTCAAACTACGTAGCTGTTAGTAGAGGAAATATTTGCCATGCACGGTATTCTTGTAGTACCAGTGAAAACTATTGTACAAGAATATGGCACACATAAATCAAAGTACCGGAGTATTAGTTCGTTCATATGGCAGTAGCCTAATCTAGTGCTTTTAGTTACTGATACAATATGATGTACATTTTGATCTATCAATTTATTTTTAATACAAACACAAGCAAGACAAAAAATAACCTAGACCTATATGCAAAATGAATTCTGCCTCTCATATCCTGTGTTTCCTCATTCAGCCATGAGCTAGCCTATATGGTTAATGAGGTTTTCTAATGTTGTTCCCTGTGCTTTGACACCTAATGAATGAGAAACCACAAGATGCCTTCCATTTGCAGATAACTATAATCATGTGTTTGTTTGTGTATGAATCGGTTTGATCAAATGGGTTTCAAGGCATGCTACTAGGGAATTACTTCATATTTTAGTGAGACGTGAGGGTCTATTAATGTTACATTATCTCGCTGATTATAGTTAATGAGATTTGTACCTGCCACAAAACACAAGACACTGGTGGGAGATGAAGAATGGAAAAACAAAAGAAGGATTTTTATTTTTTTCTACACTTTGTCTTTATTGGAAAATAAATACACACTTTCTGTATAAATAACATGGCTGTGTGGTCTTTTCTTTAAACTGTACAAGAGGCAGGCAGACAGATGAACAAAGGCAGCGGGTTGTTGAGGTAAAACAATTGTAAAGGGAATAAAATAAGATAATAATAATAAAAACACAATTCTGGAAATGTACTGTGCAGGCATGTTTCAGCATACCGTGTTGACGGTAAAACAGGAGTGCTTCTGAGGGAATTATTTTGAATGCAGGTCGAGTAGAGAGCTCAAGACGCTGTCAGTCACAACACCAGCAGATAGCAGCAGGATGAAGGGTCTCAATCTCAATCTTCTTTACTAGGACTGCCTAGACTTCATGACATGTCACTTATGAAGTCATAAATGCTATTTGGAAAGGTCATATAGACCTGCATTTGGCACTTTCCAAAAATACACTCCATTGTCGTGTCTTGTGACGTTTTTAAAGCATTATAGATTTGCATCCTTCACTGGTGGTGGTTAATAAATGTGGAAAATACTACATTACTAAACTGTACCTCTGGAAATTGTGTTTATATAGGCTACCACTATAGTATTATTCATATTTTGTAGGGGCTTTTATCTTTATATTTTATAAAATGTTTTTATTTAAATGTTGTGTGCTTTTGTACTTTTGTTTATATATATATATATATATATATATATATAAATACATATATATACATATATATATACATATATACATATATATATACATATATATATACATATATATATATATATATATATATATATATATATACATATATATATATATACATATATATATATATATATATATATATATATACATATATATATATATATATATATATATATATATATATATATACATATATATATATATATATATATATATATATATATCAATTATACTTCTCTTAAGCTCTTTTATTATTCGTTTTAGTCATTTTAGTACTTCGGCAAAAACGTATTTCAGTTAATTGCCAAGGCAATATTTCTCAGTTTTCTAGGTTTTGAAGTTGAAGATTTTCATCTAATATTTATTAGCATTTTCCAAATTTTGTTACCAAGGTTACAAACATTGCAAACCTCATTGAAACTGAACAGAAAATAAAACCATTACATTGACCTTCTGAGGCTGGCAATCGACAAAGGGGCATTAAATTGAAGACTTTCATGATGAATCCTGTCAATACGGTGAGTAACCATATGTTTATGCATGTTTGAAGGTCGGTACGGTCAGACACGCTTTGTTCTTTGATCTGTATTCCTGTCCACCAATGAAAACACAATAACTTTGCAGATCCACGTGTGCTACAGAGAACTGATCTCCATTTGAAGAGCTGCATCATGGGATGAGATGCTGGTGCAAAGACCCCCCCCTCTCTCTCTCTCTCCTCGGAAGCCTTTCATACCGATACCTTTGTGCATTCAGGACTTTGGCATGTACGTTCTGCATCCGTGGGACAAGCAATGAAGAAGAGCTTTGACAATAGAGCACATTTCATTCCTAATGTTGTCAGAAAGGTGTGTGCAGAACTGAGATTTCAGGGGATGAATTTGACTGGATAAATGCTTTAGCCTACTGCATTCAGATGACTGATGAAAGCACAGATATACCCTGCTGCAGGAAGTAAAAGAGACAAGGATGAAACAAATAAGCAGCAAAACAAACAGTTGATAAAATCATGGATTTGGAGCAACAAATCCATTACATTCACAACAAAAAAAAAAGATTTTCTTACACAGTATTTTTGTCTTGTTTTCTAGTACAAATATCTAAACATTCCTAAAACAAGACACCCCTACTCGAGAAACAAAATGACTTAAGATATTAAGTCTTGTCTTATAAAAGGTTATTATTTTCCAGTGGGGTGGAAAATAACCTTTTAAATGCACGTGTATACGCGTGTGGTGTGTGTGTGTGTGTGTGTGTGTGTGTGTGTATGTATATATATATATATATATATATATATATAATATTTTTTTTAACAAAGTATTTTTCACTTCACAAGATGTTAATTGATGGACTGGAGTCGTGTGGATTACTTGTGGATTATTGGAATGTTTTTATTATCTTTTTGGACTCTAATACTAACGGCACCCATTCACTGCAGAGGATCCACTGGTGAGCAAATGATAATTTCTCCTAACCTGTTCTTATGAAAACAAACTCATTTACATCTTAGATGGCTTGAAGGTGAGTAACCTCTCAGCAAATGTTCATTTCAGGATTCATTTAGGATCATTTTTTAAATGTTTGTACTACAAAACAAGACAAATGTCATGGAAAGTAGGTAAATAATTTCTTGCATTTATAAAAGTTGTTCATTCGGTCTTGCCTGTCTTCCCTGTGAGCACCTCAGCTATAAAAAGGAAAAGATTTCAGAATGATATTATCGACAAATAATTTACTTAAAATATATAGATATACTATATATACACTGTTCAGATGTCGGAGTCCTTCTTCTCCTTCTTCTCAAACACACATATCTTTGCTCTGTGGGACTGTTTCACACTCTGCCTCGGCATTCAAAGACAGTCAGACTCACACACATTACAATAACACCATTTCTCAATTTCCTCTCCCACTTGTTCCCGCTTATATAACATGACTGACACATTGTTGCTTTGTGTTGCCACCTCTTCCCAGTCTGAATGCTTTTTTTTTTCAATGCATCAATCAGATCCCTCGCTGAAATTCTAAACTTTTCATTAGTTTTGATGGCTGCTCATCTCTGATTGCAATGTCAAGTTCCTGCTTCACCACTCATAAATGGATAAAGTGTCTTCTCATTTTCTCGCGCCATCTAAATAAATCTGAGAATGATTTTTCTTCCCGAGAATCTTCAGAATGCCAGCATGTCTTCAAGGACTCTTCCCAAAACCTAGTGAGCTGCCTTGCTGTCTATGGCCTATATACAGTAGGAAGCATCCTAGCCAAAATTCAAATCATTTGGAGTGCTCTATGAAGTAAGTGAACATTGGCCATTAGCCCGCTGCTATGCTATTGTTTTTATCAGTACTGAATTAAAAAAAAAATCTATATTTTCTTGCTTCGTCCACCAGATTACCCTCAAGAAAAAAAAGATAAATTGCAGCTCAACAGTAAGGATTTTTCTGCAGTGTATATTTAATGTTTACACTAAATATATTTAGCATGCTTTTTAAAGTAGTAAAATATATTATTATTTTCATTATAATATAATATATTATTATTATTATTGTACTGTATTTTTATAAAAATAACTTTAACACTGATAATGAGAAATGTAACTTGAATGATTTCTGATGGATCATGTGACGCTCATGTGACTGGAGCTTCGCATCACAAGAATAAATTACACGTTTAAGCTTATTAAAAAAATAAAAATAAAAATGTCATAGTATTCCTGATTTGTGAATAAATTGTAATTATTTCCACTATATTTTTTTTACTATATTTTCGGTCTAATAAATGCAGCTTTTGGGAGCATAAGAGACTTCTTTGAAAAATGTATCAACCCCAAACGTTTGAACGACATGTCTTCAAATTCCTAGTCATTGAGCCATCCTTATTTAATGTTGAGCCCTGATGCTTGTGCTTCTTCCATAAAAGTTGGCCAAAACATGGCATCTTAAAATTGTTAGTGCCTATGATGTTTAAAAAAGCTGTCTACGTAGGCAGCTCACTAGATATTTGAACACAGTAGCTGTCTCTCAGCATTTCTGTCCTAATGACTGATTGCCATGGTTTAGTAATTACAAAAAAAAGAAAAAAAACCCCCTGCAAAACAGCACAAACAGCAAGCAAAAACTGAAACCGGCTGACGAGTTTAAAAAAGGCAGATGACAGATGTTTCAGCAGTTCTGCTCAGAGAATTCTGTAGTGAGAAGCACTTCAGTTCGAATCTCTATGGAGTTAATCACTATTTGCTATAATCAGTAGTTATGTGCACCTCTTAAACTTTAAATATATCATTTAAACACATTTGATCCATTTTTACATATTTCTTATAAAATAGCTATGACTTTTAAAAAACAACGATTTCCATGAGAACACAACACACATCCAAGCTCGACGGAGAGTCTCTTGTGATATTGCAGTCAGAGAGAAACTCAAAGAATAAGCCAACTGAAAAGATGTCCCATCTTCTTAAACAAACATAACAGACTGAACTTTTGCTCTATCCTGGCATTTGTTGTTGGAAAGGTCAATGCAGGGTTGGTCCACACAGTTTCAAAACATCACAGAGGAGAATGAGCTGAACCATGTAATAGGATTCTGGAGGTTAATCATGGCAAGACATGTCATGGTGCGTCCCAGTGTCCCAGCATCATGGTACTCGCACGGTCCTATAGAGCCACATTGAACTCTGTGATCAAGAAGTCAATGTAGTCCTTCTCTTTGGTTTTAAAGGCCTCCGCGATGAGACGTGCGGCTTCCCGATGTTCCTTTCCTCTGAGAGACACTCCATTCACCTCTAGGATTACCTGACCCACCTTCAGCTGTCCACAGTTATGAGCCGAACCGCCTCTCTGTGGGAAAGAGAATGAGAGATAGTTGAAGACCGGGTGTGAAGATAAGACCGGCTACATTCATATAGAAGCAGAATATGCTTGTCAGTCCATTTTTGGTGCTGAATACAGGTACACAGGTTGGTGGATTTCTCTTGGAGTAGAAAGTCATATTCCCTCTGGGTAAAAATGTAATTTAGATTGAATATATTCCATTTGTTTGTGCATTTTCAACTGGGAAATCAAAGAAGGAAAAGCAAATTTGAAAATTAAAATACAATCAATTCATCCTCTGAGTGATCCCAGGTGGAGAACTGATCAATAGTTTACAAAAAACCCAGGTGAAATCACATTAGAGAGATCTGGGACATTGTCTGAATCTGAAATGAAGTTGTTCATTTAGTGAGCTGATGTTTCTAAAAACGCTGAAGTGTACACTGTATAAATAAAAACGCAACATTTTACAATAAGGTTCCCTTTTTTGACATCTGCTAATTAACATTAACAAAGATGAATAAATACTGTATCAAATGTATTGCTCACTGTTAATGTTAGTTAATGCATTAAATATAGTTACCAAATGGAACATTACTAGTATTACCATAAACACTACTTAATAAATACTATATATAAATAATGCTAAAGTAACAATGAAAGGGCTATTTCAGCCAAAAATTAAAATTCTGTCATCATTTATTCACCCAGATGTTTCAACCTGTATGACTTTCTTTCTGCTGTGGAACGCAGAAGATATTTTATAGAATGTTGTGGTGTAAACAGCACTGGGCTCATTTCATGGACTCACAAAAAAAGTAATTTTACAAAATGTCTTCTGTGTTCCACAAGAGAAAGAAAATCATACGTTTGGAATTACATGAGGATGAGTAAACGATGAGAGGATTTTCATTTTTGGGTGAACTGTCCCTTTAAGTGAAAATGCCAGCTCATTCAAATAATCCAGCAGCGGTTTCTGTGAACACTTGATAACACCAAAGAAACGTGTGTCGTCTGTGCAGTCAGAATTTCTGTACATCCGTAACCGTGTCTACAGACAATTCTGAACTGTAAACAACATGGTACCTTTGTTTCTCAGGACAAAATAAAAACTGAAAAGCCATAAGAACCTACCTGGTATTTACGTAAATCCAACCAATCAGATTACAGATTTGAACACTAGAAAAGCAACTGTCTTTTTTTTGTGTGTGCAATATTCATTTGACAGTCCACATCATACATTTTTTGTAATCGGTTTTATTTGTGCATTTTTGGGGGATAGGGTCCCTCAGCTTTCAAAATCCCAGTTTAACCCTTTTGATCCTTGGCTTTAAACAACTGATCATACATGAGTCTGCTTTATTGAATGACAGCACTTATGCAAGAGGAAGTAGTAAACTAATAGAGGGTGAAATGCAAGAGTCACCCACTTAGATCTCACCAGCACCTCATCTTCTTTCATTCACCACCTAAAAATGATGGAAACAAAAGAGCTCCACATTATCTAATCTACAGTCGCTTTTGTTGTTGGATTTTCATTATGACGCTGATGAACCGACTGCAGCCGGGGAATTAAAACCCACTCATGCCTGTCCATTTCTCTCCTCCCCAGACGCACTTTCTACGTCTCTCAATCGCTTTCATTTACTTCCTTTCTTCTAGCTTACTTTCACTGTCTCTTAGATTCTTATTTTTGCTCTCCTGTTCTTCTGCTCCCTTCTCTCAATCTTTTATTAATAAGCTGCTGATTTGATGCTAAATCAATGGTAATCAGCGGCACTGTAATTTCAGATTCGTCTTTCACAGCCGAAGCCGTCCCCTTCTTAAAATGCACATTATTTCCCCTCCAGCACAGTCACACGTAAAAACATAGAAAACCTTTCACATATAAACTCGCTCTACAAATTGCACACCGAGCCAGCAGTGTTCCCACAAGCCTGTTCAACAGAGTGCTTGAGATTTTAAGTACTAGAAAAGACAGAACCAGGAATAATGCATTGCCACAATGGCTTCAAACATCAACACCTGCTTTCTGCGCTACAGCTGCCCACAACTCCTGCGCTCATTATTTAATTCAGCAAAGCTGGTGGTGCTCTTATAGACCTATATATATAAGGGAGCTTAGGATAGGGACTCATTCTGTGTCTGTCATTGTCTCAGGCTGCACACATCTGCTTTAGACCTGACAGAGGGTTTTGAAATTGTATAATCATCTGTAAAACCTGGCAGTTGCCCAATACGAAGAACCACAGGGTACTATTGTGATTCATACTCAGGTTCAGAATTGCTAGATGAACTACAACAGGAGAAAATTTTTGAGTTGGAAAGGTTTTATTTTTTACAGTGTATATATATATAATATTAATGTTATTATAGAATAAAAATAGATATAAACAAAATAAATAAAAATATATTTCTTTATTTTTTTATATTTTATAGAATAATACAAATATAAAATGCATATTCCTGTACATATATATGTATTGTATATTTGTATATGTGTATTTGTAAATATATTTTTATTAAATATTACTATTATTATAATTGTAAAAATAGAAATGTAAACAAAATATATTTAAAAAGAAAATATAAAAATATACATATTTATTATTATTACTTTTATATAATTATTTTAATTTTATGTAAAATAACCCTGTCAGAGGTGGAAAGTCCAGGTTAAGAAAAACAAACAAACAAAAAACATTTACTTTCTACCTCTGAACCCTGTATTTAACAGAACCCTGTACGGGCTACTCACCTGTATGGTCACAATGCGTGGGAGGGGCTGACGTGTGTTTGCCCCGCCTTCTATTGCGATGCCCAGAGTACTGGTGCTTTTCGCCACTCTCACTAGAGTGGACATGGGCTCCAACAGACCCGGCTGCAAGGTAGATTTACAGACAGATTAGAGACAGGATGGAAAAAGAAAGACAGGAGAGTAGCAAATCAAAGAGAGGGAGAGAGAATGAAAAGGAACAGAGATAGGAAGCAAAGACACATTTGGCTTTGATGATGCAAACTGCTTTGAGTCTGACGGCCTAAAATTGGGCCACAGGAAGTGGCTAACCCCCAACCACAGTGTCCTCAGATAGCACTATGAGTTCACTCTGCGAGAACAACAACACAGCTCATGCGTATAAGAAAGCCAGGAAGCAAATAGCTAAAGGACGGCCAAAAGGAAGACAGACGTGTCTTGACTCAGCACACTGAGATTGGTTTTTCAGAGAGCTGTTGGATCAGTGATATGAGATGAGATGGATGAGTCAACAAAGAAAGAACAGAAAAACTGAAGGAAATGTATGTACCAAAAGAAGAAAAGTGAAAATTAATTGTTAAAAGTCAAGCACGCTCAGTCCCAGGGAGGGGGAGGAAACAAAATTATGCGACTGCACTCTTCTGTCAACACTCCTTAACTCTCATTTACACTTTTAACACTGACTCTCTGTCACTGTTATTAACACATCCCCCTCTCTCTCTTTCTCTCGGTCTCACCGGTTTGGCAGATGTTTCTTCTCCTCCGTGCCCATCCCGTGGGGCTCTGGTGCGGGCGGGACGTGGGCTGCTATCCTTACTGAGACGTCCAGATTCGGCAATGTCTACACCGCTGTCCTCACTAAGTGTCTGTCCACTGTCTGACAGCTGGGATAATGTCCCTCCTACAAGAAGACGGTGACAGTAAGTGCATTCAGATGCAATTAGAATCGAGTGTAGAGGGGTTTTGTTTAGTCAAGCTACAGTTTTTCTAAGAATACTTGACAACACGTAATGAAATATTTAAAGTATTAAATACACATTGTGTGTCAGCTCTGTCTTTCAGAGCATGTGAACAGCGCCAAGGCCTGGTTAACTTATACATGTCTTACTTAGCAAATACTAGATTTAATTCTGGAACACACCGCTTTTGCTCGATTTGCCCTATTTATTGTCTGGATGGTCAGCGCTAGTTACCAAAAGTCACTGCCAGCAAACAGTTTTTTGGTCAGGCTTAATTTATAATTGTATTTTCTCTAGGTAATCATTTCATCCCATCAGAGGATATGAAACATGTTTACTATGTTGAGCTGATTCAAAAACACATACTCTTACCCAACTATGCCTCCGGTATATCGGTATTTATAATGTTTCTAAAACAGTATGCAAAAAGCATCCTGATGTCCCAATAATTCTTGCGAGATTCTGAAGTGTTCATTTAATTTATCCCATCCACATTACCGCTCTGACGCAGTCACTTTAGTCAATGCTTGTGTCAATGCCACGCTGCTTCACTAAAGATACACGCCTACATCTCCTTTGATTAAAAATAATGGCTATTGCGGTGGCTGCAATATATGTAAACCTACCGACTTGTCGCGAGAGGAAAAAGTTTAAATGCTTTAAAAGACATAATATTTCTAAACACAGATAGACAAGTTAGGGTTAGACAGTTGAAGTAATACATTTACATAGGCATTGCATAATCTGCAGATTAACAATTTTAACAACCATAAAAATTCCTTGGTTTTTAAGAACCAAATGTTATAAACTTTTTAATGTGGTAATTTTGGTAAATTCAGGTATTATGCTATCTTGTGGATTATATGTAAACATCTGTCATATAAAATATCTTATTCAGACCAGGGGCCCGTTCTTCGTACGTTAGCTGGATTTGATTGTTGACGATCTGGCCTGATCTTGGATCGTTTGGTTCTTCGAAGCTCATCCCGGAGCTGCTGTCATAGCAACAGGTCCATAAGCTTAAACCTGCTCAGGAGCAGCTTATTTCATGTAAACAGGATTAGATCGCTTCTTTTCAACCAGAACTGATACTCAAAATATGTCTGCTACCACCGCTACTTTATTATAATAGTATCGTACTGATCCAGGGACAATAATTTAAAATAATAATCATTAAAAAAATGATTTAAAAATTATATAAAAATGCTGAGTTGTCCATAACAGCCTACTAGACAGCCAGTTTTACTCACTGAAATATTTATTTGTCATAAAATTATTACTTCATAATTGTATTAGAGTCTTACACACATGCTATACATGCTATGCTATAATAGAGTCGTGCATTATTTTGAGTGATGACTGCTATTTTAAGAGTGGCTTGATGGAAAGCAGGAGATGCAGATAACATGATATTGACCCTTAAGAAACTTTCATTAATGCTGTCACGTAACAAATCTTTACAAATATAATATAAAATGAAATGAACAGATAATTTCTACATTGAAATATAAATGTAAAGACTGCACAACTATTATAAATTGCGAATCTAAATAATTGGGAATCATGAAAAAAATTCTAATAAAATAAAAACATGTATCTATTATCTGTTTCATGTATCTATTATAACATTTATGTCGTTTTGTTTACTTGGCTGTTTCCCTATAAAAGTCCAGAAATTTGTCAAGTTTTTCGTCGGGTGTCGTTTTAAATCATATGATGTCATTACATTGCCGTCTTGCCACCAGCCAATCGCTGCACTGCTGATCATGGTTTCGAGTATCGATACATATCCCCTTTTAAGCCAAAACATGAATGCGCAATTATCTCAGATAACTCAATCCAACGATACTAATCATACACAACAGGTGTGTTTGAAGAACCCAATTAGCCCGATCATGATTAGCACGATGATATCATCTTGGATGTGTCATTTGATCTCGGGTGTAATAAGCAACGTACGAAGAACAGGCCCCAGCATTAAAATGTACTATCTTATTATTATTTATTGTTTTTAGTATCTTATTTTGTTAAAACATTACACAGAAAAACACAAACAAAAAAAGGAAGTAAAATGATCGAATTTTAATATCTGGCTGAACGAATTCTTTCAAAATGAACATTTTTCCTTTTGAGCACTGAGGATAATTGATTTTTAGCCATTAAATTACCAGACTGGATAGAAATCGACAGCTGGTTAATGAAACATGAAATATCTGCAGCTGCTCACAATGCATCAGATCTGGCCAGTCTCACCTCGCGCCTGTGGCAGCGGCCGAACCTCGTTCACATCAGGCTCAGCGTTAGGCCTATGCACCTCTACCATGACAAAATGCTGATTGGATCCTGGGGAAGAAGGGGCGGGCTTATCTGGGCATGGAGGCGGAGGAGGCGGCGGCGGCGGCGGTGGCCCAGGTGGTGCAGGTACATTAGGGGCGGGTGGAGGAATCAGAGATGAGGATTGGACAGCAGGCTTTAACTTACTAGGGGACTGGACCCGGGGGAATGGTCCAATAGGAAGCTGACTCACTATTGAGAGCTGAGGTGCTGGGACGTCTATCTTGAAGATATTAGGAGGAGATGTGTGAGGTTTGGGCGCTTTTGAGTGTTTTGGTTCTTTGGTCTGGGAACGAGTAGGGGCAGTGAAGTACAAGCCAGATTGGGAGGAGCTAGAAGAGGGACGTTTGCTAAGCGTGGCTTTTCGACTGGGCCGGCGCTGAAGCCCTGGGGGAGGAGGAGGTTTAAAGGAAGGAGGGGGATCTGAGGTGGAATGAACCTCATCCTAGGGTGAAAGAGGAGAGCGTTAGCCATATTTCAGGTTATATTTCAAAGGAGATCACAGTCTTCACAGCTTATAATGCACCATACACACCCATACATTAAAACATGTGACAAGTACCCACAAATCACTGCTTTGAGGACAAGAAGAATTCAGACCAAATGGAAAACAAACAAACAAACAAACAAAAAAAAAAAAAGAACCACGGAAATGAACAAACTTAGGCTGGATGAGCAGAAGCCAGATGAATGAGGTGTCAGTGCCATCAGAAAGCAATCAAACCGAATTGCGAGTCATCTGCATGTGCTTTTTTTCATCTGGGTCTGGAAATTCACTGGAAACTTTACTTTCACATCATCCAGACTTGCGCCTGTGGAAGCGCCTGATAGAGCTGTGCTGATGCTTGATGGGGTTTCATCAGATTACCAACAGAAAACTTTCTGAGAAAAACCCCAATCTTCCTTTGCCATCTTTCTCACAACGGGCAGCCGTCAGCGAAAGTGTCATCATCTTGTCTATTTCTCTCTTTCACTCTTTCCGTCAAACAACCATCAGCTGTCTGAGTAGCCGAGCCTTTACAACCGTTTGAGATAGAGCTGGGCGGCATGACAGTATAAAATATGTCAACAGAAGAGATTTTATATACTGTTGTACTGTAGATATATTCTCACCAATGTGCAGGACTGCTCTGTGTACGGTATCTTCACATGACAGTGACAAGATACACGGAGTAAATAAAGATTAGGACTGAAGGATTAATCCATCTGGGACATATGAGGAACGGTTTAGCAACATCAGCATGCTGCATTAATACACAATGTGTGGTCAAAAGTGTGTATTGTTAGTTTTGTATGTTAGTAACATTAGTAATGTTAGTTTTGAAAGTCTTCTGTTTTAAAATCACATATCTGTTCATAATCTGTTATTGTGCTGAGGCCAGATTTATCATTTGTCTATTAGGAATCTCATCTTTTGGTTTTCATCAGTGGTATTATTAACTAAAACTACTAAAAATATTTTGGTCAATTGAAAAAAAAAAAGAAGTTGGAATAAATTAAATTAAATATTAGGTGAAAAATAAAGCTGAAACCAAAACATAACCAAAAAAAAAACAAAAACAAAAAAACTAACACTAGAATTTATAAATTCACAAAAAGAATTAGTACAATACTTAATGTATTAATATAATATCTCATTAAAATAAACATTGAAATAAACATTAAATTGATCTCATTAGATTATATCCTTTTATCATATACCATTTGCTAGATTAAAATGAAAAACTACAAATGAAATATATTGTTATTTTGATACAGAAATCACATTTTCTGTGACATAACACTTTGTCATACCGCCTACCCCTATGTTGAGAGTTTTAAATTTCGGGGTTCATTCAAAAGCCATCATCACACCAGTCATAATCTGCCCCTGGTACTTTTGAAGATGTTCACTGCCAGTTCTCATAATGTCATAATTCCACACCTCAGCAGATTCCAGCGCTCCCCTTTCCCTCTCTGTTCCCCCTCTTTTATCTTTCCTGTTCCTCCTCAAACCGAAGGGCTTACCAGAGAGATGTCTGGCAGGGCACTGCTATGCTCCAGAGACTGTTCCCCGTTGTTCTCTGCAATGCCATCGTTCTGGGAGAGAGAAAAACAAAAGAGAAAACGAGAACAAGACACTGTGAAACAAATGAAAAACACAGCTGTGTGTTTATCCCCTAAACAAAAGTTCAATCCCAACTGCATTTTGTTGAGAGCCCATTTCACAGAGAGGCATCAAAACACAATTGCACTTACAGTCCTACATTTCAATCTCGCATCCAGGGTTCATTTTCTGTCCAACAGAGAGCAAGAGGAGCCCTGATTCGCGTGCTTGGGTGGAATAAGAGGGAGGTGATGTTGTGACGTTGACGGCTGATTGTATTCAGAGCTGTGGTCCCCCTCATTAAAACTCCCCTCCACCAAAACAAAAGCCTCATCAATTCACTTTATTTATGTGCTCACCACTTGTGGACTCATTTGTTTTATGTGTTTTGGCTGTCATTTCTGTAATAATTGTACTTTTTGCTGTATAATTGTACAGTTTAGAATTCACATATGCCACATTTATATTTCATGATGCACGTTAAACTGAATTCATGAACAAATGAGTCGGTTCCTTTAATGAAGAGTTACAAATGAGCTAGGAGTTATTTTAATGAACAGCTTCATTTATCAGATTGAATCAATCTAATGAATCCTTAACTGAGCTTTTAACACTTAAATTTTCCTGAACTTTCTCAGTAAAAATAATTTTCAGTGATAATTTTAATAATAATTTTATATAATTTTAATTTTAATAATAATTTTCAAGTATCAAAATTATGCAAGTTTTGTAACAGTTTCATAACCGTACATCTAAGTATATACGCTAACATAAAAAAAGTAAGTTTGTAGGATATATATATATATATATATATATATATATATATATATATATATATATATATATATATATTTAAAGGAATCTCACACATTAAGGCTCACCAATTTATTTGATCAAACCTATAAAAACAGTAATATTGTGAAATTCATTCACTCAACAAAAATTCATTAATATTAATATTAATAAAAAAATTCTCCAGTCTTTCAAATGCAAAAATTAGCCAATGACATTAAATATTTGGCTGGACACAATGTTCCGTTCCCTTCTTTCAAATTAAAACAGACAGAACAGCCGACTCAGAAAGACACTGCACTGTGCTGGCTCAGGTCCTCCACCTTCCCACAATCCCCTGCTGTGCTCCACTGGAGCATAAATCAGGATGCTCTCTGCGAGACGACTTCTTTTTTTTTTCGTCTGGGGGGTCTTATCTGTGGTGACAGCTCTGCATATGGCTGATGAGGTGCGGTACAAGGATGAGAGTCCCAGAGCGAACGCTTCGTCTGCGGAGCTCCGCGGGGCTGCAGTGTGGGCCGCCGCCGCTGCTTCTTGTAATTACCAGAGCCAGAGCTGGCAAGCTTACAACAACACCAATCCACAGAGGAGGGCCACGAACAAAGCTTGCATACAAATACGTTCACTCATTTCCAAAGTGCATGCACACACACACACACACACACACATATAGAGAGGTACATATATACAAACAAATGACCCATGGTGAAGGGACAGTGTCACAACAGACACATTTTTGATTTGCGTCATGCATGCATGTACTTATGTCAGAACACTACAACCCACAGATACACACAGACAGATATCAGACACGAGGGATCAACCCATGCAGAGAATGTAGACTGTGCTGTATAACTTACCTGTTTATGAGTGTGTTAAAAACAAACCCACATCATAGCAAGCTCATTCTAGTTTAACACGTGTGTTGGCTAGAGAGACACACCCAAACCGAATACCATAGTAACCACATCTACCACCAAAATATCACAGTTATAGTTACTGGTTATGGAAGCTAAAAAAAGATAATTGAGTTTTCATCTCACAATTCTGACTTTTTCGAGTTATAAAGTCAGAATAGCAATATGTAAAGTCAAAATTGTGAGTTATAAACTTTTTCTTTCAAGTCTGATTTTATATCGCGAAATTCTTACTTTTCTTCCCCCAAATGTGAGTTTATATACCACTATTATGACTTTTTTTCTCAGAATTGCGAAATGATTAACTTGCGATTGACTTTCATTCTGATTTATATCACATACTGTAATTCAGACCTTGTAACTAGCAATGGAAAAATATATGAATTGCATGATATGATTTTTGTTGCTACGCAGTTGCTGAGGTCCTCTGATTGTATTTTTTGTGTTGCTATGCAGTTGCTAAGGTCTTATGATTGTATTTTTTGTGTTGCTATGCCGTTGCTAAGGTGTTCTGCGTGGATTTGTTTTGTGTTTGTAGTTCTTAAGGCGCTCTAGTTGTTTGTATTGTTGCTATGCAGTTGCTAAGGTCCTCTGAATGTATTTTTTGTGTTGCTATGCAGTTGCTTAGGTGCTCTGGATTTGTTTGCGTTGCTATGGAGTTGCTAAGGTCTTGTGTTTGTATTTGTTTGTGTTACTTTGCAGTTGTTAAGGTCTTCTGATTTTATTGTTATTGTGTGTTGCTATGCAGTTGCTAATGTGTTTTGTGGATATTTAGTGTTGCTCTGTAGCTAGGCTTTTCTGATTGGATTTGTTCACATTGCTATGCAGTTTCCAGGGTGTTCTATGAGGGTTTTTAGTGTCACTATGCAGTTGCTAGGGTGTTCCGAGTGGACTTGTGTTGCTATGCAGTAGCTCGGGTGTTCTGGGTGATTGGTTACCATCCGAAAAGTTCCCCATCATAACTTTCTATGATATTCCAGTCCCTAGATATCATTCAAGTACCTCCTTCAATGTTAATAAAAGTGATTTTTTTCAGCCATTTTGTCGCTCGCTGGGCAAAAATCATAAATCTAATCGCTCTGAAAAGTAATAGCACACCTCTTCTCAATAATCTGCATCATTTGATGTATCATTCATATCAGCAGTAGAAATGGTGCGGGACAAACTGCGCTGAACATTAATACTGTACTTAAGGTCAGTAATGTATTTTATGGTAATATAGAGGGAACTATGGTTACTATGGTACATTTTGAAAAGGTAAGCGAGAGATTGTTTAACCTACCTCCATCAAATCTATCAGCCAGAGGAGTCTTTCCTGTTTTATTGAGAGGGATAGGGAATGCGGTGTTAAACTGTTCCTGCAATTTACACTGGGAGTCAGCAGGCTTAAAAATCTGTCAGCAAACTCTTCTCCATCTGTCACAGCAACATCACACCCCTGAGACGGCTACGAATCTAAACAGCTGTGCTTTCACAACGAGACGTGGATGAGCTGAGGTGAGACATGGCTGGACAGAGCGAGAAAGGAGGACAGACAGGTTTCGAGTGATGGACGTAAAAGCCTTCAACAGAAAGGACAAAAGCTGTTTCCCACAGCTCTTCATCTTTGTATCCCAGTAATCTGCACACACCTTCTTTGTGCCCAAATTGCCCACCAATTTTGTGAACGGCTTTTTATGTCACACACAATAACAATGCCATCCACTCATCCCACAGCAATACAGATGCACAGCCTTAAACACTTCCTGTCTGAAATTATAGATGCAGACACAATGGGTCGGATTCAATAATAATTGCACACAAGAGTTCAATAGAGATTCATCAAGTCATTTTGAATATATGGATGTTCTTTCTTACCCGTGCGGAGCTGAGGGTGGTGTTGGTCATGAAGCTGGCTGAGGAAGAGGCCAGTGTATCAGGGTACGAGACCATGGAGGAGGAGTCTTGAAACCCAGCTCCGCCACCCTGCCTCGCCTTCAGGGCCTCAATCTCTCGTCTCAAAACCAGGGCATCAAATCTCTCCACATCCTGAGGGGTCACGAGCCCCCTCACCTCTGATAGTAGAGAGAACTGCAAACACACACACACACACACACACACACATACAGAGACGTGAATGTGACCGGGCTCCTGTTGATTGTTTTACTCTCAGGGGCTTTAATATGTTTATAAATGGGAATGTATTTTAAGGTTATACTTGCTTTAAATCACCAGACATTGATGGCACAATATACTGAGGGCACTTTTGGATAATGTCAGAGTTATGTATATTATTACTAATAATTCATTCAGCTAGTAAACGTCTTTAATTAAAAAAAAAATATATAAAAAGTTTAGAGATGATAAGGGTTTTTAATCTTTTATAAACTAAAGTATGTTGTGAAATTATTGCAATTTAACAATTTTTTTTTCTGTTTTTAATATATATATATCTATATATATATATATATCTATATATATATATAGATATATATATATATAGATATATATAGACACACACACACACAGACAGGGTTCTTATTCTGATGAATAGAAAATTCAAAAGAACATCATATATTTAAAAAAGACATTTTTGTGACATTATAAAGTTTCTTTCACTTTTTGATGCATCCTTGATAAGTAAATGTAATAATTTGTGCAAAACAATAGTGTATCCTTAATAAATTTACTGTCATAAACCAGCATTATCATCATAAGAAAATAAATGAAATGACAAAGAATCAAAAAACTTGCACAGTTTTAAAAAATACCATATTAAATCTTAAAATAAAAAGAAAATCTTTTTTTATAATTACTATTTCTATATTACTATTTTTACTCCATTTTCAATTCTTTGTAACAATAAATATAAAAGTATAAATACTAAAGAAATACACTAGTGAGCAAAAACATTAGTAATTTAAATGCCTCCACCTTGGCATGTGTATTGAACAGCTCAAAGAGGGCCATGACCAGCTGCTCAACACCGATATGACCATCGCGGTACTCCTGGATGTAGTAGCCCATGGTCTGCCTCTCTGGTTCGGTCAGCAGATGTCTGGCCTGTTCCTCCAGCATGGCCCTGCTCTGATTCACCAAACTGGACAGAGTCACCTGAGATCCCGCCACACCTTTATAAAAGCCACCCTGAGGACAATAGTGAAAAGAAGAAACGCAAATATTTCAAGAGAAGAAATGCAATATTAATACTGATATTCAAACACCTGTGGCTCACTGAGCCTCAAAGCACACATTTGAAATCTTTCAACATCACTGGATAAGTCTCTGGTTCATTACTGATATTCTAACGCTCATCTCCATGGCGTTTCTTACCCTCCTCCCAATTTGCTCTCTCTCATGTTTCAGCCTCTCTCCTCGAGAGCAGCTTTTCCTTTAATTAGTCTCCTAACCAAAAAGCACTGCTCCAGAATCAACATGATCATTGATCAGTGTAATGCTCAGCCTAGAAATGACATGCTCTCCAAGATACCAAAACACTCCATCAAACCAATATGGAAAACTAGCTTGATAACTAACTTGCTTGCTACACACCGACCTATGAGATGGGCTTGATGTACACTTTAGATCGATCTGTGGTGTATCGCATGCCTTAAATTCATTTCATCTACTTATGTCTGCTTGAACAGCCTATTGAATGTTGTTGGGTGGAGATGCATGTTTGTCAGCGGTCTGGTTTGCAGGTGCAGTCGAGCAGCACTAGTGTCTATGTTATCAAAGCGTCAAAAGACACGAGGCTTTGAACTGAGCTCGATCAATACAGACAGAGACAGCGGTTGAGGTGAGTGAATGCTGAACGTGTCTGAACTATTCTTGCCCTTATTCTTTTCTTTCTCTTTAGAACAATGTGTGTTTTGTGTTTAAACGCTGCAAGTTAGATAAGCTCTATCGTACAGCACTCCCACAGGAACTAATGCATTTCCGTTGCATCAAATGACAGACCATTTATTTTCACAGTATTTCGAAGGAAATTTCCCTGACCGGTTTGACCCATGAGGCTAATGTCCTTTCCTGGACATTGAAGAATAACTGGTCGAGAAAGTTGCTGTTCTTGCAAACCCAAGCTAGAGACTAAAAGAACACAATTAAGAACAGAACCGGCACAGTGAACAAATACCTGGGAAATTATTGAATGTAATACAATACAATTTGTGTAAGTTCAGAAAAAAAACCCTAAAAAAATAAATGCCTAATACATTAATCTCACCAGGGCCAGAGTCCATAGACTATAATTTATGTCATCCATTTACTTTATTTCCACTTTCTTTTCTGTAAACCCAGTGATTTCACATAAATTCCCTTAGTTATAAACTTATGAAGTAGCTATGCTGTTGAACTGAAATTCATCCTCACCCAGAGAACAAACTGTTTCTGAAACACTGCTGAGGCCAACCACTGTAGCGAAGATTCATTATATATATATATATATATATATATATATATATATATATATATATATATATATATATATATATATATATATATATATATATATAAACACACACACACACACATAGATATATAAAGTTTGGGTCAGTAAGACTTTTTTTTACATAAATTTACACTATTTAGAAATGGTAGGATTTCTATATGTTTTAAAAGAATGCTTATCAAGGCCACATTTATTTAATCAAAAAGTAATATTGTGAAATATTATTACAATTTAAAAGAACTGTTTTCTGTTTGAGTATATTTAATTTATATCTGAATTTTTAGCAGCCATTACTCCAGTGCTTTAAAGGGACAATAAGTAACTTTTTAGGTATTTTATTATCTAAAATCAATATTTTTATTCATAAATATGCCCTCAATGGTGTTAAAATACCTAAGCCAATGTTTAAACTAACCCTTGTAAATGAAGAATTTATTATCTTTATATACATGGGACGGGTAGGTCGACGGAGGCTTCCATGTAGTTCCGCCATCTTGCAAAACTATAATAGCAGAGAGGGACAAAAAGTACTAAGCCAACGCGTTTCCACAGCGCGTTTTCGGTCAGAGCCAGAAACGCAGGTGCAGAGCAGTGAGAGGCGCTTGAAACTGCACCGGCAAGTTTAAAAGTCTGGATTGCATTCTTATTATGGACCATACATATGCCGCGCCACAGGAGAAGAAAACATCGTCGCCAAAACAGTCAAAAATAGAACGTAAAAGGAAACGTGACCGTAGATTACAGAAAACAAGAGTTAATGTCGGGGAAGCTTTTTCTAGGTGGAAAGAGCTAATGCTGGATAAAGATTTCAAAAGAGACGCTGAAGTGGCCAGTTTTCTTCTCGACAGGTAAGTCAGTGTTACAATCTATATTCTAATATTTTTTTTATATCTAACAATGCATATAATTCAGAAAATATAACGAATAAATTAGACATAACTACTAATTACAATATTTCATGTTTTCCACAGTCAGTAATTCATACTGTAACATTCGTTTGTTAGTTGTCATGTTGCAGTTTGTTTGAAATAACACACCTGTTCACCTGTGCTATTAGAAGACATCCTGTCAAAGCTTTTTGGTACATATCGCCTACCGTAGATGCAACGCGCATTTGAAAAAGCGAGGCGCTGGAGAGCAAAATTAGTTTGAATGCAAAATACAATTTCACCACTAGATGGGAGTAATTCCTACTTAGTGTCCCTTTAATGCTGAAAACTTCATTATTTTGTGTAAATTTATTACATTTTTGCTGAATTCCTTGATAAATAGAAAGTTCAAAAGAACAGTGTTTATTTGAAATAGATGTGTGTTAACAGAGTAAATTCTTCCTGTCACTTTTGATAAACCTAATGCATCCTTGCTGCACACAAGTATTTCTTCTTACTGACCTCCAAACCTTTGAACTGTACTATATATATATATATTGTATCTATAAGACTTTTTCAGATGAGAACACAAGCGTCTCTGTCTAGTTTGATGTTGAGAGGTTCAAAAGCCCTGCCCTGCACAGCACTCTGGGATATCAGCTCCACTGCTCTATTACAAAAAGCAAAGCTGGAGCAGAATCTCTCCAACAAAAGATGATCAATAAACTAGCAAGAAAAATGTGAGGTTATATAATTCCTTTAGAATGATAGCGGCCAAGATGGGATCGATCACGCGCCATCTGTAGCGTTACAACCTTTATGGTTACCCATTATGACATCACTCGACTGGCAGCCTCTTTAATCACAGGAACACATAATTGCTGATCAATATCATAACTTTAGGACAGCACAATCAGAACAAGTGTTTTGTCCGCCCGAACCGCGTTGTGAGACTGCAGCCGTGCTCCCACACATCACACCCCAGTGGATTTGAATAGGGCTTGAATGAGACAATTTATCCCTAGATTGAGCTTTATCTGAAAGAAACTTGAGATGACTCACCTCTAAAAAGAGTGGAAAGGAATTTTCTCTCAAATAAAATAGAATGCAAATGTAAAAATAATGAAATAAGGTGCCCTATAGGGGATATGCTTCTGGACTAAAAGAAGGCTCGTCCTTGGAAGAAGTTCAGCAAAGTGAAGGCCAGGAAAGCACAGAGTAGTTCATCCTGAAGTGGGACTGAATATTATAAAAAAATAATATAAAAATATAAATGAACCAACACAACCAAAATCAATCTGAGATGGATGGATGGATGAACTGATATAACAATAGATAGATAGCTAGATAGATGAAAACATGACTTTTAAAGTCTTTCTGTTCCATCAAAATGATGTGAAAACAAATTAATCTCACTCCTGCTGTCACATTAGCTCTAACTGCTAAAACATAAGGACACTCAGCAATAGATTAAATAATTAGATGATCAAGATCAGTGTCACCTTGGTTAGACGTTAATTAAAATGACAAATGTTTGTGTTCGGGAGCTGCTGTCGGTTACAGCTCTATCTGTCTCATTATCAGAGTTTTAATCTTACCGACGGCATGGGGAGAATGACTAAGCTCTTCAACATCTCGCCTCTCAGACAATATTACCATCCCGACTCGACTATGGCCCATGTCGAAATCGGAGCTTCATTTCCTCTCTCTTGAGCTACATTAAGTCCTGCGCTTCGAAGAGCACGTCTCTCCCAAAGCGGTGATAGATTTTTACACCTCTCTTTAGAACTGTGGCAGTGCCGAGCAGTCAATAGATGTCCTAAAGGCACACCGGAGATACACGCTCACAGATAAGCAAGCTTTCTTGTACACAGACCAAACCAAACATTAAAAAAGCAGCTTGTCAAACCATGTGTCAGCAGAGGTTCAAAAAAAAAAAAAAACAGTAGTGGTGTATGAATTATATGTCGCCTTTCGTCTTTAAGTGTATTAGGATTTGTCAGGGGAACCTCCAGTCCCATTTTCAGAAATGTTCAATATTTTTATGTTTTATTGTGCTTTGTTTACTGTGCTAATGCCATTGTGCTAGACCCCTGAGGGCCACCGTAGTTCTGGTCTTAAAAGGGCAATGTCAATTTGGAGAATTCACTTAGCTTCGAAATGAGGGCAGCTGAAATGGGTTTAAGCTGCAATGAGTTGGCACAGAAGGGGTTGGCGTCATACAACGCAAGCCTCGCTTAGGATCTAGGCAGTGGAAAAAAGCGCCTTACTCAGCGAAGACTCGACAAGGTCACACAGCGAGGAATTCTGACCTGCAAATAAGCAAAAAACTTCCCACAACTACAGGAAACTTCTGAGGCAGAGTAATTGTAATATTGCAGAAGTTCTCTTATGTGACTTGGACAGATCCCAGTTGTGACCCTACATTATGTAACTCTGTTTTCGTATTTTGTGAGCACTGCGAGTGTTAAACTAGGCAGAGAGCGTAAAATACAACCAGACGTGAACCCACTCTCAAATATCTGAATCAGAAATGAGTTTCAGCTGCAGTCAATGCTACAGATGTAAACTGGTTGCTGTCTGTTGAATGTGTGATACAGTTTAGAATGTTTCTGAAAAGTAATAACAAACCAAAACATCATCATTTTCAAGTTTAACTTGCTCCAACCTGACCTACAATTAATCAAAGCACCGCTCACTGAGCATCGCACAATTACTTTTCCAATTATTAATTGTCTGCGGGGAGCTTTAAATGTATACTGATGAAAACATAATGAAGCATTTATGTGATTATCAATTTATACGCCTGGATCCTTCTGCAGGCAAACGCTGGAAAATCTTGTAAGGGAACTGAAAGACTAAAAAAAGTATTTGTTATATACATTTGTAATATGTTATTTAAAAAAAAAATTGCTTCTGTTAAGCAATGCATGTTTGTTGCGACATGCATTTTTACTGCAGCTACTGTGATGATTAAAATATGAACCGTTATTTCATAGGAATTGCATAACGTAAATACAATTACACACTTATGTCTACATATCAGGAGTGATTTATGACTGACTGTGCCTCTCTCACACAAACTGATGTATGTAACTTATCAATGTCCTCTGAAGCATCGTAGAGCTGCGAGTCTTTGGAATACAAAGTGAGTACTGCAAAAGCTCATAGCCCACAGACATGAGCCCAGACACTTCATCTAACCGTGTCCTTTAGCCTGTCATTCCCACTGTATGCAATAATCAGCCCCGTCGTAATAAGTCAGAGCTCACGCACTGCCCAGGCTTTATTGGAATCCGTTGTTTTGTGCATAAACCTCGGCTTACAGAGGAGGACCTTGTAAAACCCTGATCATCGGGTGGGTCACCTTGCTGTTTTTATTCCTCTTCACAATCTCTCCGCCTCTGTCTTATCCCATCCTGTCTTTTTATGCCTTCTATTCTTGTACTCTCTTCTATCCATATTTTTTTCATTTTTAACAAGAGTTATTCCTGTTATGAAGGCCATTTTCGTGTCTCTAACATATTTCTATAACATATAATATAATATATAACATCTCGAAGGGATAGTTCATGCAGAAAAGTTGTGTCTTAATTTCTCGTTTTGGTTGCTATTATTTTAAATACCAAAATGTTCAAACATTTCTCAAAATCTCACCTTTTATTTTCCACAGAAGAAATAAAATCATATAGGTTTTGGAATGCCCTGAGGTTGAGTTATTGATGATAATTCTTATTTTATAAAAATAAAATCGCTATTTTTTTTGTATGTATTGATGGATGTATTTGTATGTGTGTGTGTGTGTGTGTGCGCACACATACATACATACATATACATATATATATATATATATATATATATATATATATATATATATATATATATATATATATATATTATTTGGTGTGTGTGTATGCGCACACATACATACATACATACATATACATTATATATATATATATATATATATATATATATATATATATATATATATATATATATATATATATATATATATATATATATATATATATATATATATATTATTTGGTGTAGTATTATTGAATATGTTTTGAATATTTTATCTTACAATGCACTTTCTGCATTAATTCAAAATTAGTATTGCTAAGCAGAAAAGTCAGTAAACTTCAACTCAACTTAGCTCTTTTGGGTCAGCTATTCTTTAAATATATTTCATAAACATTACACTCACAATTTTTATGGATGAAAATTCTATTAGTTTGTTTCCACTTATCAAAAAGTGATAATTGTAAATAAATTCACTAATATTTTTTGCTGTGCCCCCAGATGCTGCTCTAATTAAACAGGCAATTTACTAAAATCTATTCCAGGTGTTCCTTAATTTTTTCCTTTCCCCAGGAGAAGGTTTTAAACAAAACAGGTTTTTATTAAGAATATTGTTTTAATTGATAAACAATTTATATGTGTCCCCAATTTGCTTCATTTTAGAAATCCTTTTTTTTTATTACATTTTTTTGCCCTTTACTAACAAAAACAGTTCACTATTGCCTTTGTCCCCCTGAAAGTAATATCATTTCTGATTCAAAAGCAACAGAAAAAAAACTAATCTAGAAAATCACTATAATATAATTTTAAAAAGATGCTTAAAAGTCAAAGTACTGTAACATATCCTGTAATTGCCAATGACTAACATTAATCAAGTTAATAATAAGTTTAAGTACCCGATCTGGATCAAAACATATCTGAAAGTGTGGTATATGCTATTATAGAAATAAATTTTTATATTTCATAAGCATAATCATTTTCTAAAAGTCGCAGTTCAAAAGGTACCGCATTAGAGATCGACCCTTCTATTACTTCCTGTTCTCTCATATATTACAATATGGCTTTACACCAGTCTCAAACACACACACACACACGCACACACACACACACACACACACACACACACACACACACACAGTGATGGTAAGAATGTTAAGTGCATGTTTCTTTTGCGGAAACCAGTCTGAATACAGATCACCTTGGATACCATATGCCCAGGGGATCAAAGCCTCTTGGCAGCGTCTACCTGACACTCTCTTTACCCAGACCGAGACGATAATTTACAGCGATACCACCTTCCTCTTTCATCCCATTCTCTTCCATCTCTTGTCCTTCCTACGTCTTTCTGTTCTCCTCATTATGTCCACAAACGTCCTCTTTCTTTCTAGCCACAGTACAGGAACAGGTGTGTGATTGCCTGCCTAGAGTCACAGCCACAGTCGCCCTGTTCCCATATCAACCAATAATGATATGTGACCAAATATGAAATGACCTGTGATTCTGACTCCTTTTCTCTTGCGATTACTCTGGCTAAGGTAAGTTCTTTAGTTCATGTTCTTTAGGTTATCAAAGCAATGCAAATACACGAGTCTGATCTATTATGCAGCTTAATCACTCACTATGGCTCATTTGCATAACAACAAAATATCCTCACTATGGAGGACAAAAGAGAGGCTCTTTGAACATAAATAGACCTGCAAAAAAGATCCTGGAGGGATTTGATTAGGCTGCATTCCTGTTATTCTGTAGCTTTTGAACTCTGTAACTTAATAATATATATATGCAGTACAGATCAAAACTTTTGGACACACCTTCTCATTCAAAGAGTTTTTTTTTTATTTTCATGGCTATGAAAATTGTAGAGTCACACTGAAGGCTTCAAGGGCTATTTGACCAAGAAGGAGAGTCCTCCACAGTCACCGGACCTGAACCCAGTTGAGATGGTTTAGGGGTGAGCTGGACCGCAGACAGAAGGCAAAAGGGCCAACAAGTGCTAAGCATCTCTCGGGGAACTCCTTCAAGACTGTTGGAAGAGCATTTCAGGTGACGACCTCTTGAAGCTCATCAAAAGAACGCCAAGAGTGTGGAAAGCAGGAATCAAAGCAAAAGGTGGCTACTTTGAAGAACCTAGAATATGACATATTTTCAGTTGTTTCACACTTTTGTCATGTATATAATTCCATATATAATTCCACATGTGTTAATTCATAGTTTTGATGCCTTCGGTGTGACTCTACAATTTTCATAGTCATGAAAATAAAGAAAACTCTTTGAATGAGAAGGTGTGTCCAAACTTTTGGTCTGTACTGTATATCTTTGTAAAGAAGTGTTCAAGAAGTATACAATACTTTCAGAAGTATGTTCCGGTCAAGCTCTGACACTTACAAAGAGTCTTGGGATGAGCGAACAAAAAGACACGTTTTGTAATTTCTATAGTTAACGTATGTACTGTAACTAATTATCTTCATTTAGAGGTTCAGCAAATGAGTTTAAGTAATTGAATTACACTTCAATTGAGTATTTTATTATTAAAATGTTTAATTATTAATAGAATGCATTAACATTGCTCTCTCCAGGCTGGGCTATTGCAATGCTCTTATAGCAGATCTTCCAGCCAGTTCTATCAAACCTTTACAATTAATTAATCCATAAAGCGCAACAATATGCACTGGCTACCAATAGCTGCTCGTATAAAATCAAGGCATTAAAGTTTGCCTACAAAACCACCACTGGCTTTGCACCTCTTTATGTAAATTCATTACTTCAGAGTTATGTGCCCTCTAGAAGCTTGCATTCTGCAAGTGAACATCGCTTGAAACGTCACAAAATCATTTTCACAGACTTTTACATTAAATGTTCCCTCCTGGTGGAATGACCTGCCCAACTTAGTCCTTGGCCATCTTCAAGAATCGGCTAAAAACACATATCTTTATTTGTCCCTCTAACCTAGATTGCGCCAATCTTTTTCTATATAATCTCTATTTCTATATTTTCCTTATATAATAAAAAAACAACCTTGCTACATGTACTGCATTCAGCTAACTGAGACCTTTTATAGCAACTGCACATCATTGCTCTTTTGTTAATTTTTATTGCTTCTGTTGTCCTCATTTGTAAGTCGTTTTGTTTAAAAGCGTCTGCTAAATGACTAAATGTAAATGTACCATTCATTTGTTTACATTTAAATTTAATTTGGAATCATCTTACAGATCTAATTAAGATAAATGTACCGCATAGTGCAAAAGACCATTATAAGTTCTTGTTAGCACCTCTATAATGACAATAAATAGGGTACATCTATCCTAAATGGTCTAGAGCTCACCAGCATTTGCAGAGCGCTCTTCAAAGATCACCTTAACTATCTTGCTCACTCTTCTATCGCTGCTGAAACTAAACTGTGAAGAACATTTTGCTCAAATATAGAAACATGGTACTCACCTTTGTTGATGCTGATGCTCCCTGGTCCAGAGAGAGACTGTGAGAGAGAGGTAAACATGGAGAAATCAATAGCATATACATGCTCTACAATCTCCTCAAACATCCACAAATAGACACAGAATCATACAGAGACACAGACACACTGCCATGTATGAAAGTGATCTAGTTTCTGGTTTCTGTAAGATTTCTGTAAGATTTAGTGACTCTAAAGACTGGAGTAACGGCTGCTGAATAAATTGCATGTTTGAAAGAGTTATTTAAATGAGTTTTTACTTTTTTATGAGTTTTTCAAATAAATGCAGCCTCGGTGAGTACAGGTACAGTGTGTACAGTACTTTAGCAATGAACTTTTGTGGCGTACTCTCCTTGTGGAGGGTGTCAATTAGGGTCTTCTGGACATCTGTCAGATCAGCAGTCTTCCCCATGATTGTGTAGCCTAGTGACCCGGACTGAGAGACCATTTGAAGGCTCAGGAAACCTTTGCAGGTGTTTTGAGGTAATTAGCTGATTAGGGTGTGACACCATGACTTTTGAAAGGTGGAGTTTAATTCTCATATATTCCTATATATTACATCAGATTACATTATCACAGCTGAATGGCAAATCGCTGCATTCTCTGGTCAAAACCATTTGTATAATGATCACTAAACTGTATAACTGAAGATTGTGACAATAGTTTTCCAACATAGCTGTGCTTCACGTCTCTTGTATTACTCTGCAATAGTTTTGCAGTCATATCAAGAACAGCTATTTATCAAATTGTCAAACTGGTCGGTAACAATGATAGGTACAAACACTTCCCTGTAGCAGTTCTGTCCTTGGCTTTGACTTGAGCTTGAACTTGATAATCAGCTTTTTTTTTTTTTTATAAAATGCCACCTTGCATTTTCCCCTTGGCATGACAGCAGAGCCCCTGGCTCACCTCATCAGCTAACCTCCATTAAAGAGAAGGTCCAGAGAACTGGCACAAGACACACCTGAGCTGCTTTATGATCCGTTAGTGTGCTCACAGGTTCATATTGCACACACTCACAGATTCATATTCTCCAAAAACAGGCCATGAAAGACCAGCAGTGTCTGGAATAATCCCATGAACATGACTCCTTAATTTACAGTCCTCCAAATGCGAGCAGCCCGGGGGTTTTGGAAAGAAGCTGATATTCAGAATTAAATAATTAAAACGCAGCTATTGTATAATCTGCTCTTATAACAGTAAATTAAACTAAGCCTGGAAGCTTCACCTCAGTCCTAATTAAATTACTGCGTCTGAACTGTACAGAACATTTTAATTTTATTAAACAAGAACATTAATTCGCAGCACCAAGGCATGACTTTGGCTGTATTTAAGAACAAATTAACAAATCAGCGAACTATTTATTTTAGGTGAAACATTAGTATTGCTTAATGTGCAATAGACTGCTAGAAATGTATAATAGGCAAACATTTACTAAAAATATCTGGATTTTGGACACTAACAAAACTGTCAGTAAATGACATTGGCATACTTTTATTTTTTTTTTGTACTGTACCAAATCACTCAAAAATGAAAATTTGTTGAAAATATATTCATCTGTAGGTCATCCAAGAGTAGTTTGTTTCTTCATCTGAAAAATAAATTTAGCATTACACTGTTTGCTCACTAAAGAATCCTCTGCAGTGAATGGGTGCCGTTAGAATGAGAGACCAAACAGCTGATTAAACCATGACATTAATCCACAAGTAAACCTGTCCAGCAAGTAACATCTTGTGAGGTGAAAAGCTGCATGTTTTTTGCAAAGTACACTAGATGTTAATTGATGGACTGGAGATGGGTGGATTAATAGTGTTTTTTTTTAATCAGTTGTTTTCCTAATCGGTTGCAAAAATTTTCAGACTCTTGGCTGATATATATATATATATTCAGAAACACTGATTCATCTAGGAACGAAACCAGTTACTACTGTAGCTTTCCCATCTATGGACATGACTCCTTTATCTCTCTAACTTTCCTTGTTTCCTCACATTCCCATCACCGCATCACTCACCCCGTGACACTGCTGCTGGCCGAGCTGTCTGTAATCTGTGAGCTTGTGATCCACTTTGTCTCGCCCACTACAGTGCGGGCATGCGGCAGTCGCCCGACATCCTTCACAGTCATCATCAGGTGGTGTGAAGACTTCAGCACTCGCACGGCCTCATCGTGTGGGATGCTGAGGAAACTCCGGCCATTAACTTCCAGGATCTGATCGCCGACCTGTGGAGATGATGGAGCAGAGAGAGGAGAAGGTGGGTGGGCTGGCGGTGGCAGAGCAGGGCAGGAGGTAAAGGGGGGTTGTGATGAGGCCGGAGATGGGGCAGTCTGGACATCCAGAAGTCAACCATGGTAGAGTGGTGTGGTCAGGTTAAATTTGTGGAACAGCAGAAAAGAAAGTCAAAATTATGATGACTTACTGAAAGGAACGCACCCATAGACAAACATTTTAAATATTCATGCCCACTTAATAAATAGAATTTAAAAAGAGCACAAGTAAAATACACTATGCTATATACTTATAAATAATAGCTGATTCTGAATGGCACATATAGCCTACATTTTCAAATGTTTTTGTTATTTAAAACTATTATAAAAATGAATTTTCATTGATTGAATTAAAGCTAAAATATTACTTGATAGAATATTCTTTTGCAAATATGGCTTATTCCGAAAGCGATATTCTCATAAGTTTTCTATAAGCTGTGACATAAATCTGCGTGTTTTTTATATTTTATCTAAGGGCATTTTATAAATTTTTTTACATATAGAGGGCATTTTCCCACTAATCTCATTAATACTTCAATTTCAGTTATAATAATGTGCTAATGATACTTTTCAGCGAAATGAAAACCCCAGTAGGTTCTGAATGGCACATAAAGCCTAAATTTTCAAATGTTTTTCCAGACTGAGACGACTAGCGCATCGGGGACATCACACAAGTTATGTTGCTACGTAGACTGTATTGTAACCTTATCAAAGAACCTATTAAAATATAAACATATATTCCAAACATTAAATATAGGCTTTAGGGAATTGCACGCAACATACATGAATTTGTTTTTGTTTTAAATGACCCGCTCTGCAAATAAAGTGCCAATTTCTTTACCCGACCCACAACACTAGCCCATGATACCCTTTCATTGCCTTTAACCTGCAAACTCTATAATAACACTGGATAAAAAAAGAAGAAAGAGAACATCTTGCCTTCTTATTTCAGTCCACCACATGCTACAAAAAAAAATCCAGTTTGGCAAAGCATGTAGTCCTGTTTTTACTGTAAATGTAATATGTCTTAAATCAATCGCTTCATTTCTCAGTATTGGATGAGAAACTGAAGAGATGCCAAAAAAAGAGACATGCTGTAGCTTTAGTGCTACAAACAGGGTACATTTCTTCTGGATGGTTCTGACAAGTCTCCTCATCTCATCCATTCATCCTCCCACTCGTTGATCTGCTCTTTATCTTTTCCCCATGCTCCTTCTGCTTGTCACTCATTTATCTCACTCATTGTTTCTTCTTTTGTCAGTCCGGCTCTGAGTAAAATATTTCTATTTTGAAGCTCTTACTCTGGGATTAACTCGTCACAAAAGCAAACTAGTTCCATTTCTCTTTATCTTGCTCTTGTTCTGTTTTCATCACTATCGCTCAGTTTCATCCCAGCTTTCTTTATTGATCAATAGCCGCCTGCCCCACTGCCCGCCCAAAGACGCTTGAGGGTAATTAAAGAGGCTTTGCAGTAATCATGATATTAATAAATTGTGCTCTTGATCAATTTAGACGCAATACAGCTTTGTTTTCCCAAAGAACACAAGAGAGGTGTTTGAAATCGATGCGGCAAATTCAAGCTCTTGCTTTCCCTAGCGAAACAGCCAATCATTAGCTCAGGTTTATCTTCCGGCATTTCTTTTCAGTTTATCACTCCAGAGTGTTCAAACGCTGTGAGACACCAGATACGCTTATTACAGGAAACACATCAAACCACTGAGGCATGTGAGAGAGAAACCCTTGAAAGGATATTAAAGGAATAGATCACCAAAAAATTTAAGTCTAAACCTCTATGACTTCAAAACAGTCAAAAAGAGAAATTCTCAAAAATGTCCAAGCTGCTTTAAAAAAAAAAAAAGTGCTGTAAATGGCTATAAAACTTTTTTCTGCAAGAGACAAAATGAGAATTCTCAAAAATGTCAATGCTCATATATATATATATATATATATATATATATATATATATATATATATATATATATATATATATATATATATATATATATATATATATATATATAAATATATAAACAGTACTATAAAAGGCTATAAAAAAAGTAAAAATATAAATTTAAAAAATTTAAAAAACTGCATGTTGCTTTTTTTAAAAACCAAACAAAACAGTGCTATAAATGGCTATAAAATGGCAAAAATAGCATCATAAAAGTGGTCCATATGAATTGCACATATTTAAACTTTGCTTTAGAAGACCTGAAATATAGTGCACAAGTACTATGGTCCATTGTTTTTAACTAAACCTACAATTAAAACTATTAAAAACTGTTGCCAGTAATTGAAATAAAGATGAAATGTAATTAATTATAAATATCAGGGGGAAAAAAGTGATAGAAAACATAGAATGCTGGCTGGCCAACTAACTCTAACTAACTATGATAGGTTAAAATTGATAGCCTGAATGCACTGTAAGTCGCTTTGGATAAAAGCGTCTGCTAAATGCATAAGTTTAATTTAATTTTACATTTAATTCAACTCAAATAAATAAGTTGAAGTACTAAAACTACAAAATCCCACAAAAAAAAAAATCACAAATAAAAATAAAATAAAGAATAAAAAACACCAAATAGCTAATAGCTAATAAAAAGAAATATATAGCTATATATATATATAGCTATATTGGCAACAAACAAACAAACCTAAAAAAAAACATAAAAAAAAAAACTGTAATCTGTCCTGATTTCTCATGACTTGGAATCATGTGAGGAGTATAATCAAGACAGGATGAAGATGAATAATCCTCATGTGAACATTGCAGTTCAGCCTCTCTCTTCCCTTTAACTGTACTTTGCACTCCCTGTCAGTGAAGGAACGAAGTAGCTGCGAAGTAACCGGCAGTCATTTGTTTTCAACAAGCATTTGATTTTTAACAACATGAGAGACAACTTAATGCAAATGAGCAACGACCGTGATGCTGCGACTACCAATGAGAGAACAGGAAGTCGACAAGAAGCCAACAGCACAGACTTGGGAGGCCTCCAGAGATATCACTGCTGTCAGTGCAAAGGCCCTTGAGAGTGAATGAGGAAAATGCTTGGCATTTGGAAAAGCGCCCGCCCCGACCACGGCATCCCTGACATTTCTCTCTTTCCTGATGAAGGAGAAAGAAAATGATGGAAGAGAAGACGGATGAGAAATGGGCTTGGCTGCTTGTTTTTCCCAAATGGCTCCAATATCCGGACAGCAATCAAAAACCATGGCCAATGCACACGGCAATCATGCTTTGTTACAAATCCAGGTCTGTGAGAGGAATAACATCTGCTCTACGTCAGAGCATAGTGCATCACTCGTTCTTCATTTAGCAAAGTAGTTTAGAGGTTGCAGCTGTAAGCCAAATACAAGACTATAAATTTCTATCTTTACACACTCACTTTGTCACCTGCAAGGTTGCTGTTGTGCATTTAAGTCTGTTATTTTAAAAGAACTTTAAATTGCTTTAGATAGACATTGAGAGTTTTTCAACCACAGTTCAAGTTTTGTTTCTTTTATAATTCGTTTTATTCTATTATTTCAAATAAAGTTATCAAAACATTTTTTTTTCTTGTAGTATTCAGTATACTCACTTGGATAAGAGATTTGACCTTTTTGTCTTTTTATTCTTTTATACTGGTTTTAATCATTGTTTCTGTCCTTCTTACTCTCCGTCTTTCTTCCTGCCATTCTCTAATGAACGGTCATGCTCTGAATACGGACAAAGTGGTGCTTACCCCATCCGTTCATTCATTCATCATTGTACTTAATGGCTGTTTAAGACTTATGGCTACACCAAGAGTACTTAAAGTTTGAGTATTACTAACTCACAGTGACAGGAGCAGCAATACAGACAGATCCTCCCAGAGTCCAGACACTTCTTCTGTGAAACTACCGGATTTGTCAATCACACAGAGGCGTGACCATTTCAAAATAGATTACAAATGTGCAAAAGTAGTCACGTTCACAGTCTAAAAGGCTTGTATTAGTCCGGAGGGATTTTTCTTATGATGAACAGCCTCCTCTTCTATGGGTATCTGTCTGTGGATATGTGCTTTCTAGTAAAGGTAGTAAGAGATCAAACTAGAAATGTCCCTAAATATCACAGTGAAAGTGTACGGTTCCCCTGAGCAAAAGTTTCCACAGCAAATGACTTTCTTCTCAACTCCTCAAGGACCAAAGTGAATTGGCTTTAGTGATGCAGGGTGGACAGCTGAATAGAGAGGGAACCGGCACTCAATATGACTGATAAGAATCATGACAGCTTTAAAAAGTATGAGCTATAAAATATTATTAAGGTGGAAAGCACGTTGGGCAAAGGTGCAGGGACATCTGACTGCAGATCACAGACATTCAAGCAATTCTGTGTGTCATTTGAAGGTACAAGAAAGCTGTACTTCATAAGAGTCTCTAAGGTTTTGTAATTATTTTCAAGGAATCTCACGGCAATACCATGATTTTCACTTAAAATCAGCTAAAATAAAATTCTAACTTCAAATAAAAATAAAATAAAATGTACAGTTTAAAAATGCAGCTTAGGATGGGAATGGTGGATTTCTTCCTTTGAACAAAAATAAAATAAAATAAAATAAAATAAAATAAAATAAAATAAAATAAAAATAAAAATTAAATTAAATTAAATTAAATTAAATTAAATTAAATTAAATTAAATTAAATTAAATTAAATTAAATTAAATTAAATTAAAAATGTACAGTTTAAATATATGCAACTTATGGGAATTCTTCTTTTGAAAATAAAATAAAATATAAAGTAAAAAATTAAATAATATATGGAAATATAGAAAGTTTAACGGGTCCAATTTACTGAATCAAAAGACTTCAAAGTAACTGTGTCTGAACCTTCGGCCTCAGGTTGACAATATCAGCTAATGAAGCAGCTGAGTTTCACTAAAAACTCAGTTACTGAATGAAGCTCTAAAAACCCTTGATACTTTTATGGGTTTTAGTAATTTGACCGTTACAAACAGCAACACCACTCCCAGTAAGTGTCTTACCATCCTACAGCCAAGAAGTGCTTTAATTGTATAGCTCATTATACATTTAGTACAGTTATAGAGGACAAGACCAAAGTGAGACTGCAATAAAGCAAGCACAGACAGTAAGACATATGCATTCAAAATAAAAGAATAACACTCCAGAAAAGCACATTCAAGATAAGAGGAAGACGAAAACAGAAACAGAGGCTGAGGCTTGAGTGAATGCACACTGATTAACTCCAGCTCTTCAGGGGTCAGTAGGGATTTTGTGCTCTTTAACACTGAAGCTGAGAGACTGCTCAGTGTGCAAGCACATTATTCCATCCAATTAAAACTCTACGAGCGGCATCCGCCGCGAAGACCTCTAACATTTTACACCTCTGGTTCAACCTCCTAAACCCCAGGGTTGGAGATAAAGATAAAGGCAGGGAGTGAGTGAGATAAGACAACAGATATTGTTTGCAAACAAGTGCTGGTGTTGCCTGAGGAATAAAGTGCTACTGCGGTCATAATCATTTCAGAGATAGGACTAAATTCATCCATCACGACTGTCCTGAGTGTGATAAGCACATTCCTCTGTGGCAGCGTGGAATAAGAAAGAAAAGATATTCTGAAGAGAGTTGGAGCCCAAACAACATTGGACCCCACTGACATATATTGTTCCGTATTCAAAGTCATATTTTGGGTTCCACAGAAGAAAAAAATGAATGCAGGTTTGGACACATCAGTAGCTCTTTTCAGCTTTTTAGCTACTTAATCATTTACTTACCCTCCACTTGTTCCAAACCTGTGCCAGTTTCTTTCTTCTGTTGAATGCAAAAGAAGATATTTTGAAGAAAGTTGATAACCAAACAGCAGAAAGGTGGTCATTGGATTCTACAGTATTTTTCCCATACTTTGGAAGTCAATGGTTGGGATTAGCTGTTTGGTTACCAATATTCTACAAAATAACTTATTTTTTGTGTAAACGACTGAAGGAAATTGATACAGATGTGCAACAATTTTTAAGGTCGCGTAAATCAGCGGTTCCCAACCTCGTCCCTGGAGGCCCCCCAACACTGCAAATTTTGCATCTAATGCGATTAATCTAAGATTATAAATGTGATATTGCCTAATTGTAAGTGAACTACAGCTCTGTGTCATGAGTGCCACTCAATCTGAAAGCAGGTGATGACTACTAATCACCGGACCGGCTTTACTGACGAGATGCGCATGACAATCGAATGTGATTAATTGCACAACCTTAGTCAGAAAGCTCTCAGATTTCATCAAACATATCTAAATTTGTGTTCTGAAGATGAACAAAGGTCTTACGGGTTTGTAATGACATGAGGGTGAGTAATTAATGACAGAATTTTCATTTTTGGGTGAATTATCCCTTTAAACCCTGCATAACAAAACATTTTAACATCAAAATCTATCTCTATGCCACATACTGGCAGTCACTTTGTGAATTCCGATTTGAAAGTCTCCAGCTTTCTCAATTGAATGGAACACAGCATTAATATTTATGAAGTCCGGTAATTCCAAGATGGATCACTTCTGCTTTGAGCAAAAAGCGATTTGTTGCCAATACCAATTTTCACACAGGTTAGTGTATATGGGGCTGCACCTATTGAAGGAAACCTCTCTACAGACCCCTTGGCCTTAAATCCATCTCAAGGGATCTGTTAGGAAATAGATGTTTCATCCGCCTGGGTTCATTGATCTGTGCATTTGTGTTTTTCTGCTAGAGTGTCTATATTGGGGTGTGGGTCAGGGGTTCACCTGCTGCTAACACTATAATAACACAATCACCCTGAGTGCCGGGGTATTTGGATGAAAGCTATTTTTTCACTCTGGAGTGGTGGCTCACACACACTGAGGCTTACTTGCTCATTTCACAAAGACAGACCATAGCGACCATGACAGTCAAGCTACAAAAAAGACAAAAATATACTATAAAAGTAGAATACAGTGCACAAACATTGCTATCATTTTTCACGTTGATATATTAGCTGTCTAGAGATACTTTCAAAGAAAGAAATAAAGAAAGATTGTTTTTTTTTTGTTTGTTTTTTTCAAAAGTTTGGAAACAGTTTTTAATGTTTCTGAAAGAAGTTGGATTTTTGTAAATGTCTTATCTGCTGCAATTTACTAAAATATATAAAATACATAAAATAATTACATTTCTTTCAAAATAAAATACTGACCCCAAACTTCTAAAGGTTAATACAGTATATGTTATATTTCATATGGCATATGTGCCATGATAAATGCATGTTTATTTGCTTTCATGTTTATGGATTCCCACAGCAGCTATGAGGCATTGGAAACACAGCTTCCTGCCAAACCGCTGCCCAGAAATCCATCTCACATCTCTCTTTTCCGAACAGACATATGGCCTGAAGATAAAACATCCAGCACTCTCTCCAACGCTCTCTCTCTCCACGAGTGTATCTGGATCACCCTCCTTTTAAACTGCCATCTCCTCTCAATCCCATCATGAACCTAAAGGCTGAGCACAAAGCGAACTGCCAGCTTGAAAAGAGCTTAAAACTTTCCCTGACACCACATAATAATGATATTCACCTAAAAATGTGGTGAAAAAACTAGCAATGGAATAAACGCAGGATGTCTGGGCATATTATTCAACAGAAGAATAGCTAGAGGAAAAATCACAGGCACTTCACACAGTGGACTCCAATATTTCTTTCTCTTTCTTTCATGCACAAACACACTTGAGGGAAGCGCTAAAATCAAAGCGGGGCAGAGGTAAAACCACCCGGACTCTTTGGACAGAATATACAAACATGTTTTATCAGTCAACAAATCAGCAGATTTGTGGGATGCCTGTTAGACAGTGGGCAAAGAACAGTGTATTTTGGTAGAGACTTTTCATTGACTTCTTTTGTTTTTACACTGAGATAATGATTATTAGCCTCGCCCAACCAACATTTTTGCTTTTTCATGAAGACATTATGAAGTCTGTTTACTGAGCTGTTTTCCTCAAAGAACACACTGGCTGCTGCTCACAGTATAGGCCTGAAATAACCGGATCCAAAAGACTGAATGCAACAAAGAAAACCTTTAAATATCAGAAAAAGAAAATTAAAATTAACATGTCAAAGAGCTGTGGAACAATTAACGTAAGAAATGAGAGAGAAATACAGACTAAGGAGTGTGAAATTCTTGGACAGTTAGAGAACACGATAAGACAAGTGAAGCAAAAAGCTATAAAAATAGATCAAATGAAAGGATGTGGATTAACGCATAAACTGTACCTTTATTCCTCCACACTCTGCGGCAGAGCCTCTGTCCACACCTGTGATGTAGATACCCAGAGAGTATTCAGCCCCTCCGCGGATCATGAGACCCAGAGAACGGCCGTCATCCAGAACCAGATTTACCTGCGAAGAGGAAGAGATGGTCTGATTAACAACTAAATCAAATACACAAGTTACACATTTAAAAATGCATGTGTCATTTCCTTTATTAAATTAAAAAATTTAAAATTAAAATACTTTTTTTTTTAATTAAATTTAAATTTAGACGCTTTTATGCAAAGCGAATTACAGTGCTTTCAGGCTATAAATTTCGACCTATCGTGTGTTCCCAGGGAATCGAACCCCCAACCTTGCGCAATGCTCTACCAATTGAGCTACAGGAACACTTTATATTTAAAAAAATTAAAATACCTATATATTCCAAAGATTTAAAAAAGATGTATCATGGATTCAACAAAAATATCAAGCAACACAATGTTTGTTTTTTTTACATTAAAAATAATAATCTCTTTAGTTGCAAATCAGCATATTAGAACGATTTCTTAAGGATCGTGTGGCACTGAAGACTGCTGAAAATTCAGCATTGCCATCACATGAATAAATGACATTCTAAAACAGGCTAGATTAAAACAGAAATCAGTTATTTTTTTTTTATTTTTACAATTTTAATATAGTTTTTACTGTATGTTGGATCAAATAAACGCAGCCTTGGTGAGCACAAGAGACTTATGAACTTTTTAACAGTAGTGTATCTTGTATCATGTTTGTGCACAAATTATTTCACATAAATACACTTTGACTGACATTTTATCTGATGCATTAGCAATCAGACATTTTAAAGATTGGCTTAAGCATCCAAATACTTCACACAGACTGCTCTACACACACAAACACACTGAAATGTAGCACTGACATTACAGCGACAAGGAAATTAAAATACTTCCCAACCACAACGTGTTGTTCACCTCTCAACTATAGAGCAGCCATTGCTGCGCCTTACAACTATAATTCTCGACTCTAACAACCTATGCGCCTTAGCGAACGACAGTTCTGCTGAACCAGCAGAAGGACTCATGTGACTCCCATGACCTCTTCAATGCGCAGAACACAAAAGCAACAATAGCGCTGTGATTAGAATGCATCATAGAATCCCCACAGACCCAATCAGACGGGGTCACCAGAGCACTCTGGGAGATCAATGCGGCAGTGCGCCGTCACATCCGAAACCAGCGCCCACCTAAAGCATCTTTCACCCACTAGCCCGCTGCTTAAAGGTTAGCACTAGCCATCCCTGAAAGGTCAAGGTGGCGTAGGGCCATACTCTGTTTTGTGTGTGTCATTGTTCATAATGCCACACATTTATAAATGTCTCTCTCATGAATGGCTTCTTATATTTATTTTTGATTCTTCTTTCGAAGCGTGCTAGGGGCTAAACAGGCTTCGGCTTTCAAATGAGCTTTCTACGCAACTTTCATTTCGGTACCGAGGAAATCGTTAGAATTACCCTGCAAATTGCTTCACCACGTTGTGAGACTGAACAAGAGGGTAGTAAATCTGGGCGGACCGAGGCAGATTTCTGCTGCGCTGTGCAGTGCTGATGAAGTCGGCGTGCTGCGCTAGTGCGCTCGCTTCCAGCGGCTGCGGGGCCTGAGAAAGAGCGTGCGCTCTCCAATGGCCTTGGCAGATTTACACCTGAATGAACAGCTCATAAAACTCTCCCCCTATAACCACATTTAACAAATTCTGGCACACAGGTGAGAACAGAAGAAATTACGGAGGGGTGAGTAATAGTGCTAGGGCAAATCTGAGGAGCAGACAGAAAAAGTGTAGCACAGTTTCCGTAAAAATAAGTTGCGTGGTGTAATATTAATTGTTTTCGGCATTGATACTAATAGAACTGTTTCCTGAGCGCTCATATCAATTAGAATGGCTCATGCGACACAGAAGACTGAAGTTATCGCTGCTAATATTTCAGTTTTGTCATTGCAGGAATTAATAACATTTAAAAAAATATTGAGATATCATCGGAATGCAAATATTTTTTTTAGAATACTATCGTGAAAGAGAATGACTAGTTGTTTTTGTGAGATTAATTCAGAATTGTGAAATATAAAATGAAATTGACCTTTTATTCCATGGCTCCACAGAATGCTACTTAAAAACCATCATTTTCTGCCACCAGATAAGAAACTGAATTGGTCTAGAAACCAGTTATTTTAAACTGTAATAATATTTCACAATATTATAGCTTTACTGCATTTTTTTTAATCAAATAAATGCAGCTTACGTGAACACAGACTTCTGACTTATGAATTATAATTTAAAGACAAGCACTTGTTCTCTATTTATTTTAAAAAAATGCATTACATTCAGACATTCTGAAGTGTGGCTTAAGCGTCCAAATACTACACACCTGCTGCTTTACACACACAGACCTCTGGCACAGAATACAAAAAATAGAGAGGTAAGGAACAGTGCTATTTGGGAAGCGGACAGAAAAAAAGTTCTCATATTTAAAAGGAGGCAAAATGGACAATGTACAGTGATTGATCGCTTAATTTGTCCAACTAACAGTGTGCACTCACAGTTCCTTAGGCAAATAATGACGTGCAAACAAAACAATTTTTTTTTTCTCACCCTTCACTGATTTATATATTTAATTCATATTGTTTAAAATTCATAACAGAGCACCTGCGTACAACTGCAGATGTCTTAGACTTGTTCAGGTCTGATGGAGACTGTGTAACTGTGGAACAGACTCTTGTATTTACTGCTTCTTAATGTTTCATACATATTCAATAATTTGCCGATAAAAGACACCTAGCCCAAAACACTAATCCACCGGTTTGGATTTGCTCCTAATAGACGGTATTGTTCGAAATGGAAATGCATCGACGTCAAGGGTTTATCAGTCGAGTACACATTGTGTATGTTTACCAGAAAGACTTCTGTAAAATGCAAATCAAACACGCACACTAATTCACACACATAGCTACAGTTTTTTTTTTTTACTAATCGAGTGAAATGAGCACAAAAAGCTTATCAGAAGTAACAGAAAATATCCCAAGTAAACCAAATCAGGCTTAGTTTTAAAGTGCTTCTGCCCATTAGCTAGCGGAGATGTGCGTGTGTGACAGTGGATAAATAATGACTTATAGAAAAGGCCAGCAGTCCGTTGGCACTTCAACAGCACTAAGGTTGTCATCAGCTGGCAAAAATAACACAAAGAGCTTTGATTTAAGGAAATAATAGCACAGACAGTTTTCATGAAAGACAAAGTAAATTCTTCATTGGCACCTCTCTTACGCACCAGTGGAAACTCATTTCCACACTCAACCTGCGGTATACAGGAGCACTTAACACCACATCCATTTATTGAAGCTGGTGAGCTGTAAACAACGCAGCTTTAACATTGAGTGTTTAAAGACTCTTGCACATGCAAATAATCAGAAGTTCTCTCTCTTCAGTTTACTGTATCTCAATAACTATGTAGTTGTCTTCCACTTGGAGCGAATGGAGGTTTATTCATCTGTTTCAGGGACAAAACTGCTTTATGAACATGCTTCATGAAGAAACTATTTTAGGAGAACTCTGCACTGAATTATTTTTATACTAAAAGCGATTTATCTAAGATGATAACCATTATTTTGTAAGATTGTGAATGTGTGTGTGTGTGTGGTTCAGGTAAACACTATTTTATGGGGACAAAATCTCCCCACAAAGATGGCAATATCTGAAAAATCATTGTCCTTTTATTGGGTACAATGATGATTGATTCAAATAAAAATACACTTCTATCAACAAGTTTGGGGCGTGAAATTTGTTACAAAAGATTGTATCTATTTCAAATAAATATGGTTTACACACACAGATACATACACAAATTAGGAAGTAATAATGAAAAACATTTCTCAAGCAGCAAATAAGCATATTAGACACTGAATAAATAAAAATGTAAAAATGCTCAAAATGTAGCTTTTCCATCACTTATGTCAAATTGCTATGTATTTCACAATATTATAGAGCCTTGTTTTATTTATATTTATGTTTTTTTTTTTTTTTTCTAGACCACCTTTTTAATTATTAAATTAAAAAAAATCATACATTTTGAAATCACCATGAGAGTCATACACACTTCAGTAAGTGTAGTAAACAAAACCGTGCGTCTGTGTCATTCATTCACACAGAAGAACACAAAACATGAGGGATTCGTATTTATATTATATTTTGCCGCTTAATATTCACAGACACTAGTCCATGCCATGATTTGATTTAAGTATACAGACTTACTTTTGATCTATTAATCTGAAATTTGTCAAATTACGTGACATTCTGTGTTATACAGAAAAATGAATTTTTTTATGACTGGATTTCGCAATTCTGGATTGTGGAAGTCATATGGCCGTAATATCATTGTTTTTAGTCTATTTGTAATCAAATACATGCAGCTTTGGTGAGTTTTTAAATGGAATTTGGTCATATCCCTTTTACATGTGCTTCATGTACAGTGAACACATTAAACTATCTGCTAGCATTTAATTAATGTATACAAATTTAGATGTAAACTTTCACCTTCTTCTCATCACCGTCCTGCAACAGCTGCATGTGGCTGCGGCCCTGACTGTTGGACCTGCGCAGGGTTGCACTGCGATGCTCTGCCAGCAGGTCAGGGGGTGGGGACACACTGCGCCCCTGTGGATCCACCCAGGTGTAGACATGATTTGTGACATAACCCCCAGGGATCCGTCCCACAGAACGCACTGACATGGAGAGCTTTTTGCTGCCCTTCAGCACCTGTTAAAGACAGTTACAGGGAGACATAGCCAAACAATCAGTCTAGCGTATCTGCTAAGCGATAAAAAGCAGAGACAGTTATGGGAATGTCAAGATATTCATGCAAAAATGCTAACATTTTCACTCTGTAAGATAAATGCTCCATCAATAAGCATGCCGTACACAAACAAAGTAGCACACAGAGTCAACAAAGCTACCTGGAAACTGAAGATTAGCTCAAGCTACAAGATTAGCTCAAGCAACAATTTAAAGCAGTTAAACACTTAAAGTTAAACTGAAAAAAAAAGAAAAATGTTTCATTCATTTAATTAAAATAATTTAGATGTGAATCATTACCCTTTTTATACTGGATGAATTAAAAAAAATTTTTTAAGTGTACTAACAAAAAACTAAATTAATTAAAGCTATTTAATTTTTTTTAAATAAAAGCTATTTTTTTAAATAATCATTAATAAATAGCTAAATAAATAGAGAAAAAACGTAAATAATAAGGATAAATAAATAGAGAAAAATAAATAAGCAGATAAACATAATTTAAAATGTAAAAAAATATATACACATTCTGAAGCTAAATTTTGAAACTATTTAAGAAGGCACTATCTTTAAAACTGTAATAAATAAACAGATAAAATAATTATTAAACAAAAAATAAATAAAAAGTTACAAATAAATAAAAAGATAAAAAAAATTACTTAACATGTAACATTTTTATAAATAGACAAATACAATTAAATAAAGAGATAATTTTATTTATAAATGAGATTAAATAAACATACATAAATAAATAAATAATTTAAAGTATCTCACGTATATTTAAAATTAAATGTTAAATTTGCCCAATTCAAACAGTGAAAATCTTTAAGATTTTTAACACTTGCGGACAGATTTACTAACAGCCTACGCCAGCGCAAACAGTCTTTTATATTTTTGTCTTTTGTAAGGATTTACTAAAGACTTATTTTTGCGCCTGACCTTATTGAATATGCATTTGTTGTAATTTCCATTTCAGACAAAAAATTTAAAAATGTGAAAATTTACATTTTTTCTCATCAAACTACTGGTGTTCTTAAGTGTGAACATTGTCAGTAAATCACACGGAAAATTGTCCCCTCTCATCTGCGCTTTTATGGAATTGCGCTGTATAGTAAATCTGGCCTATATTTTTAAGCATATTTTTATTCATCCCAGTAAATTAAACCTTTTGATTTCAGTTCACCAATGACATTAAAATAGGGTTCAGATTCACTGAATAATATACACCAAATACAACTATATATAATACACACTAATTAATAAAAAACAAAGCAATAACCAGGAGAATTTAACAAAATATTTATTAAATGAGGTGTAGACAATTCTGTGCAAGAATTTAAATGAACTGATGAATAAATTTAGAAGCAGTTTGCTTACATGAATTATTTGAACAAACCAATTCAATAAAACAGATCAGTTTTTAAAAAGCTACACATTGCTACTAGTTAGAAATAGCTATGTTATTTTGAAAAGAGCTGAACTACTGAAAGATAAAGTTTTGCTCCAACACTTCTAAAACACATGGTCAGATCTGAGCTCAGAGACATACAATACAGAGGAACATGGAAGTCCCTGTGGTGTTTGCCTCATTGGTCTCTGATGGCCTGCTATGCTCACTATCACTCCACAGATCAAGGGTAGTACTACTGGCACTGCGGGACGCCACAAGTTCAGCTGAGTGTGAAATGACACTGTTCTCTCTTCTACAACACACACACATTTAAACAGATACACTAAACTGCCTTTAAACACACACCTCCCAATGCAACCCCAGAACGTATTATTGGCTTGAACTCCGAGAACTTCCTGTTCTCAGGGTGGCTTCACTGCATCTACTTCCTATGCAGCTCAGACTCCCTCACAATGCACTTCAGAAACGTTTAGGGAGTTTGTGTCTGCAGGCGTGCTTCTATTGCGTATCTCTGACCCAGTTCTGCTGAATGTTTACTGAGTTAAGTAGCAAAATACTGTGGTCCAGAAGTGTAACAAAATAAAACTGCTAATTCGTTAGTCACTCTTTCCATTGAAAATAAACACCAATGGTGCTTTGTTAATCCCCAAAAATGTTTCAAAGCCCAAAGTTTGGATTTATTTGGTAGTTAATCTGGTCCGCATTTGCTTTCGTTTCTTGCCTGGGACGGGATTTGACTGGGTTGTTTTTTGGTGATAGGGGAATGCAGAGAAAACACAAATATAATGCAGACACATCAGAATGAACAGGGGATAAAAGAGAAAGGGAAAAGATGAAAGACATCATTCAAATTTCTTAAAGGGATAATTCATCCAAAAATTACATTCTGATGTTTTCGCACCCTTATGTTGTTCCAAACCTGTTTGTGTTATACACAAAAACAAAATTTTAAATAACTGTACTGGTTACTCTCTGAAATTATAATGAATGCAGACTAACACTTGACATGAAAGAGAAATTCCCACACAAGTATAAAAACAGTAGTCCATATAATTTTAAACAAGTCCGATTTTTTTATGTTTTTAAACGTCTCTTATGCTCACAATAAAGGTGCATTTATTTTAATTACAATACAGTAAAACAGTAATATTGTGAAATATTATTACAATAAAAAAAAATGTTTTCTGCTTTAATCTGTTTTAAAATTCAAAGCTGAATTTTCAGCAGCCATTTTTTAAAAATATTTTTAAATAAATATAATAGTCTTTTCTGTTACTTTTGATCAAATTATTGTGTTTTTGCTGTATAAAAGTATACATTTCTTAAAAAAAAAAAAAAAGACTGCACCCAGCCTTTTGAATGGCAGTGTTTATTGTTAAATATTATATTATAACATATTTAGATGCTTTTATGAATTTTTTGTTTGTATCTTGAAGCTTGGAAGTCCCATTCACTGTAACTGCATGAAAAAACAAAACAACAAAAAAACGAGTACATTCTTCAGAACTCTTTCTTTTACATTCCACAGAAGAAATAAAGTCATACGATTTTGGAACAACATGAGGGTGAGTAAATGATATTCCTTTTTCAGTGAACTACTGCTTTAACAGACTAGAGGAGAAGATAAAAAACAGCTTTGTCCCTGCTGTGAATACTAACAAATAAAAGAGTGCCTGACAGCGAGATTCTTAATGCACCATCGCTGCTCTAAAGTGCTGACTGTGACACTGTCTGATGGAGTGTGTCAACAAATGAGTGGAGTAACCGAATACTGTTGGAGGAGAGAGAGAGAGAGAGAGATGGAGATGGAGGGATGGAGAAGGAGAGAAAGCAGGCAGCTTATCAAATGCTTCTTGCCACAATGTCACCTTAGGAAAGCCAATAATGCCAATAATTTGGGAAAATGCATTAATGTAGCCCCAAGCAAGTTTCATGCCACATAGAGAGAAAGGAAATGTTGGGTTTAGTTCATCCAGACAACTTAAACTCAATCTAAAACATTTGCAACTCATTTTACTTCCATAAATTTGACATTATAGAGGTGGAGCAACACCGTAGGACTAGGAAAGCACATTAGGGAAGAAAATAGTCAATTTTGATTTCATGTTGACTTTAAAGGCCATGAACACTTAAAGCTAATTACTCCAAGTCATTTCAGATCTGAGCCTGATGGCCTTACCAATTCACATGAACAGCAACACACACAAACACACACACAAACACACACACACACACGCACAGACTGAGCTGCCAGGCATTCTGTTTATTTACTGCCATTTCCAATGGGACCGATAAAGCATCCGAGGGCAGAATGAGAAATCAAGTCGTAAATGCCGAATGTCTGAGCATGTGATGTTCGAGAGCAATGACCAGCTGGCATGGATATTGAAGCAAACACAAAATGCATACATAAACAGACAATCTGTGATTGTTGCTTTGAATTAGCATAACAAAAAGGGGCCAATTAGATGATCACAAAGGGTAATTGGGTCTGGTTAGCAGAGCCGTGTGCTCAGAATGCCTTTATGAGATTACACACAGACGAGCTAGGAAGGGATGCAGGAGACATTTGCATGTGATTGAGCGATTCAGGATGAAAACCAGGAGGATAATGAATATAAAATATTTAAGAATCAATGTAGGACAATAAGATGGATAGCAGGCAGTTTCTGTGCTCATACAGTATATAATGATTTTTTGTGTAGGTGTGATTATATCATACAGTTCTTTCATGTACTGAGTTATGATCTTTAAGCACCATAATACAGTAAAAATGTAATATTGTGAAAAAATTTTTTTAATTTAAATAATTGTTTTCTGTTTAAGCATATTTTAAAATGCAATTAACTCCTGTTATCGCAAAGCCAAATTTTCAGCAGCCATTCGTTCTTAATATGTTGATTTGGTGCTCATGTGACGGAAATGTCACGCCCCTCACCATACTGTGATGTCATCTCCCAGCATGACGTAGGGACATAATTACTGATTATAATGACTTATACTGTCTTTTTATGTGTTGCATTGCCATTTCTGCATTTGTGATTGGAAAAATTACAAAAAATAAGCACTACTTTACACTGCTCAAAACTCGTGTTTGAATCATCAATGGCAAATTCTTTAAATATAAAAAAAGTTACCTACAGTCTGTGAGTCAGAACTTCCGGCAGATCAGTAAACAATCCACCATAAAATGCGTTGCACACATCTGAATATTGGGGTCGAACTGTTATAAATACAATTTAACCACTGATTTCTAGTCCTGTCCTCTTTTGGAAGGCCAAACAAAGTACTTTCGCCTTCACAACGAAACACAGTGTCACACTGAGTGAGAGGAGCCCGGCTTGAAAACGGTACGGCCGGCAGATTCGATGAAGAAGCTTGCAGCAACCACATGTGACGACCCTAAGATACTGTATCTTTCTATCAAAGATTCATCTGAACTGTCAGATGTTTCTCCTAAAACTCTTTACAAGAAAAAGTAGTTCCACATAAGACAGTGATTGCGAACATACAGCTATAAAACTAATATGAATAGCATAGCTGAGAACATTTGGTTTTAGAAGAATCTGATGAGAAATCTGATTGGTTTTAGAAGAATCTTGAGTTCAAACTGAAATCTGTAACAGTTGATTGCAGACTTGGCACATTTGCAATTACTAGGAGGATCACAAGTCTTTCCATTAAAAGTTTCCATTAGATCTAAATTTAATCTCCTTCTCAAAGGTTTCTCAGACTATGCTTATCCCAGGATTACCCTTTTTTTAACCCAGACAGAGTTAAGACCACTTTCAACCCTGGGTTAGTGTTGGCGCCAGCAACAGATAATGAATAATAAACTAAACAACACAGCCTCATTAGATACTCAAGCACTTTATACAGCCGCATAAACATCCACATTGTAGTGTCTAAATGGAAGCCATTTAAAAAATGATGACAGCCATATTAACTGAAGCATCTAAACCAGGCGGCATGCTTACCGCAAGCTGAACTCTAGGCTAATGTTTTGAGCCTTGTAAATACACAACTAAGGTGGGGATAGTAAAATTTTAAATGAACAAGTTACAATATTCTCTGATATAAACTCTGTAATGGATTATAAGACAACATTTCAAGTAAAAGTAATGCACCAAGTAACTTTAAAGCACTATGCTCGATTTCCAGAAACTGGAATTGTTTGTTTGTTTTGCTTTAAAAAGTGCTTATTCCCACCAACACAGTTAACATGCTATGACAAGCAGGCTGTCCATTCACCTGTGACTGCCATGAGTCATGTATTCCCCTTAGGCATTACTGCATAAGCAAAATCTCATTTACCAAAGCGATAACAAAACAATTTCTCATGTATTCTTTATAATGTGAGACCGGGCACAATAACGTTCAATTTAAACAATAGTTTCTCACTAAAGGATAATGAATTATGTTCAAAGTTAAGTGGTAAAATGGCAGAATTTGTCAGAAATGTCATCTGGAGAACAACATGTGTTGCTGGCAGTGAGGTCTGATATAGTTTGACAGCTCTAGAGAGCACTGACATCTTTCAACAGTTCTGTCCAGAGCTCTGGCATCTTATGCCGGACGGATCGATCGGACTACGCCGAGCTGCTGTAGCAAACATTTCTCGCTCTAAGTATCCTTCTTTCCATCAATCACCTTTCCCTGCTTTCCAACTTCTTGTCTCATCTTTCATTCTTATTTATGAGTTATTTAGCAGGGGTCGCCACCACATGGGGATACACAAGCAGGATAGAAAAGAGAGGAGTGAGAAAAGAGAGCGCTTGACTTAAGGGCAGATTTGGTGCTTGAATCAGGGAGAAGATTAAGGGAGACTTTTCACTCTTTGACTGAAACATGAGAAAACAGTTTAAGAGCTTTTGCAAACAAAAACAGACAAAGCATTGTGGGACATACAAATATAGTACTAACAAACAACGGTATCATCTCTCCGGGCTTGTTGAAGACGTCTATGTCAGGGAGAATTGTTTCAGTTAAATCAAAGATGACAGGCAACAGGATAAACATACTAATGCTCTCCTCAAAATGCAAAAACAGCTCGAATCAGACTCTCAAATGTATGCAAATGCAGTATGAAGCCTGTCAAAGTACCACACTGCAAAAAAAAAAAAAACCATTACTTAATCGGTATCTTTGTCTCGTTTCACATTGAAAACCATCTAAACATCCTTAAAACAAGACCAATATAATGGAGAAGCAAAATTGCAAAAGATATTAAGACTTGACTAACCTGATGAGAAATAAGATTTGAATGAGATCGGAGAATTAGTTTATATGCTGAGGAACCAGTGTTGTATGTTACTGTTGCTTCATCTCCTATAATCACCTTCACCCAGACATTACCAGAGCTGTCATGCTAAAGGAGATATGCTTTTCCCAACAGTCCGTAGCATGGATACTTGGTCCTACATGTCAGAGCAAATGCTTTTAGAGACAAACAAAACAATGCATTCACAAGCATAAAGACTCACAGCAAACAAAACATAAACGTATGACCTTTATATAACAGATAAAAGCACTTAGAACAGCACCAAATTCATACTGTGTGAGACACCCAATCTTTTTTCCACTAGCTCAGTGTAAAAGATTGAAAATGCATAACAAGAAAAGACTGTAATTACAACAGCTGGATGTAGTCCTGTTGGGCAAACTCAAATAAGATTTCTTCTGTGAGATCTTATTATTGTGTTGGCAAACGGTGCCACAGGCAGCGCTCGCCAGTGCTGTATTATACATTTGGTTATAGAATGACATCTGATTTTTTTCTCTGCCTGGAAGTGAGGGATAGATGAAGAAATTGAGAATGATACATTGAGAAATAGGAAAAAATATCTACTATTCGTGTCCATGGCCTGCTGTTCTACATTTGCTCCCGGACCTCCCGGTGTGTATTTGCTTCTGAGGTGAAAGGTGGCAGAAAATTAACAGAATTTTCATTTTTGTGTGAATTTATTCCTGTGAAGTCTGTAATTCACTGCAGAGGATCCACTGGTGAGCAAGTGATGTAAAGCTACATTCCCTCAAATCTGTTCTGATGAAGAAACACGCACATCTACATCCTGGATGGCCCGAGCGTGAGCACATTTTTGGCAAATGTTAATTTTCGGGTGAACTATACCTTTAAAAGCAAAATTCCCACTCTTTTTTAACATATACTCGAATTTTACAGTAATTTATGATCTACTGCATTATTCACATTTCAACAATATAAACTTAATTAATAAGAATTATTATTTTATTTAAATTTTTATACATTACTTAAAACACATTTTTAAAATCACGCTACCACATATGTAACCCTGGACCACAAAACCAGTCAGAAGGGTAAACTTTTTGAAATTGATATTTCCATTGATTTGTATAATGTATAAATAAGCTTTCCATTTATGGTTTGGAATCTCAAAAAACTAAATATTGAGAAAATCACCTTCAAAGTTGTCCAAATGAAGTTTCAAAAATTACAGTTTGATATATTTATGGTAGGAAATTTACAAAATATCTTTTTGGAACATGATCTTTACTTAATATATTAATGATGTTTGGAATAAAATAAAAATAGCTAATTTTGGCTATTGCTACAATTATACCCGTGCAACTTATGACTGGTTTTGTGGTCCAGGGTCACATACAGTATATCCAGGTTTTGCAAGGTTGTGGAAACTCTAGTTCTTCAATAAAAAATTAATAAATAAGTCATCTTTATTGATATTTTTTGAGGCCCCCTAGTTGGTCCTGACCCCCTGGTTGAGAACCACTGGTGTAAAGACATAAGAAAGCCATTTGTAGGTTGATTTCCCTAAAAAGTGTAAATACTGTGATTCTGTGTTGCTATCAATACGAATTTCAACCAGGCCAATGCTACAACATTGGCTCAACCAATGGTGTGAATTTGGGGCATCACAGTGTTTAATCATTATCATTTTATATTCAGTCTCACAAAAATGTAGCTCACAATAGAAGATACCTCTTTTCAGACTGCAGCAGTCATGACAGCTTTCCACAGTTCAGTACACCTTTCTGTCCCCCAGCTCTCACTGCACAGGTTACCTCAGTTCATTATTTGTGCTCTGCTTGTGCTGGCAAGCTAGAGAGTGACTCTGGGACCATACCGCGAGCGTGTGTGAATGGCTAGGAAAAGCTGTTGACCCTGGGCTCAAAACCATCCATCTCCTCTGCTGGGACTGGAGAGTGAACACAGAGGCATGGAACTCCTTCTTTATTATGAAAAAAGTGTAGTTAATCACTCGTCCTCGAAATAAGATGAGGAGCAGATGAAAAGAGAGCAGAAAAGCACTGATTTGGATAACCCTTAAATCAAAGAAATAGCACGAATCAAGATGAGTGTTTATCACTGCTTGCAACCCTGCCAAAGCACTGCAGCAAGTTCAAAATGAGCTTCTCAAGGGCACAAACCGAGTTTTAACCCTTTAACTGGCCTCACAAGCATGTGATAGAGCACTTTTTAAGTCACAATGCATGTTATATAACTACTGTATATATAAACTATGTCCATTGTTCTTTCTCTTTTCTTATATTTCTTGAGTTGCGATGCTATTCTTCAATGCATTGAATTGCAATCTGATTTTCAGCATCCTCTAAGGGAGGTGTATGAATTCAGAGTTTGATTTGATATGTTTGTGTATCAGGAGAAAGATAAAGTGTTGCCTCTGGATCTACACTGCCACAGGCTGCTATCTCTGGTATGTTCAGTGGTCACCTGTGCGTAAAATTAACTCCACCACCTGGGCACCAAAAAAGGGGATGCTTACCTACAAAACACACACGCATGAACTAACATGACCCGACACAACGATTCAAACAGTGGCCAGTGGTGCCAGCCATGTAATAGCAGAGTATTTCAAATGCAAATGCAATCAAGTTCAGACACAGGCTTGCTTGATTTAAAAACCTGTATGTTTTGTACTAGCATAATACTGCATGTAGTTATGTTTACCACAGACCTTTAGTCATAAATTGAAAAATAAAAAAGCCGTTGTAAAACTCCATAGGAATATCTAGAGGAAACCCATAGCAAACAACATAATTACACATTGTCTTACCCCATGAGAGAAGCCAGGCTAACTGTGGTTTTCTTGGATATCTACATGGGTCTATTTTAGTTGACATAACAGCCTTTATTTAAATAAAAACATCCCTATCAAAGTAGCTTTTCCCAGCAACTCCCCAAAAAAAAAAGACCACGGTTCATTCCAGGAGGTGCATATGTTGATTCCAGCACCGTTTACTTCTGAGAAACCCTTATTTCATTTTTGAGCACACTGTGCTTTGTGGGATGTGTTTATGTGAGAAATCAGGCTGTAATTATGTTTCTAGCCCTGATTTCTGTCTCCTGGAGTGTTATTTCCTTTTCTGTGGGATCAGCCAGTTAGGTTGAGCACATAAAGATGGGCTGACTGTCCGGATCACTTCATTAGTGGCTTGTCAGTGTCACTAGTGGCCTTTTCAACTGGGTCCAATTATGGTCCACCCACCGGCTTGAGAGAGGAAGGATCAGACGTGCTTGAGTCATGCGCGGCCGCGTTAGCACAGGGAATCAAACCACACACGGCAAACGGTAGCCAAATTAAATTATACAAGAGATAATCTCCTAGATACCTGCCTGACGTTCAGACACACTTCGATACATATGTCCACCTTCAGGTGCAGACAGGATGCAACAATCCTCATGCAAGAATCAGAACAGAAGAGGACTAATTCAACTGTGTAAGATGCAATTTAGTCAAATTTAAACTACATACACATCTGTAGTTTTGTCTTATTTTTTGTTTAAAATCCTTATTATTAAAACATGATAAGCTGTACGAGATATTCTTGCTTTTAGAAATTATAGCACTAATTATTATTTTATGAAACAAATCACTACTTGTTTTCAGGGCTTGAAAGATACATCTGATACCGATGTATCTGGATGCTAAAATATGATTTATTATATAGTGTTTGTACTTTCATCGACATAAAACATCATCCTTCACATCGGCTATATAAGTGAGGCGCGGTCATGCTGAACACAACATATTTTGTACAATGGAGCAGTGTAACTTTTTTATTTGTTTCTTTAACTCTATTTTATTTTGATAATGAACAGGTTTCAATATAGCAAAATTCTGTTGTGTGTGCGCGATGGTCATACCAAAGCGTGTATATGCCTATTCCTTTTTATTAATCTTATTCTGTTTCCTCCATTCACAGAAGTGCTGCAGCTGAATGTGATCTGTTGAATTCATCTGACATAATCTCAGATAAACTCTAAGGGCGGTGCATTGCCATTGTGAGTTACCTATGATGAGTTCCCAGCTGAGCGGACATTTCACTCGTTGGCTTCATCGTCACAATTGCATTGGACGTACTATTGGAATTCGTGATTGGTTGACAGCAAATTTCAATTCTTAAATGGAATGATAAAATAACATTATTAACCAGTTAATGGTCATTTCAAATTTTCAATTCTGTTCGGAACTATAAAATGTAATTTAGTTTCTGTTTCTGGTTCTGGTTCTGTTGCTGTCAAAATTTCGTTTGTTTCCGGTTTTCGTTCCTTGAACCGGTTCAGAGCCCTGCTTGTATTCAATGCAGGTGCATTAAATTGATCAAGTAAAACACATTTATAAAGTCAGAAAATGATTAATTAAATTTAATTAAATTATGCTTTTCTGAACTTTTTTATATATATTAAAAAATCTTCAAAAAAGTTTTTAGGGATAAAAAAAAGTTTTCAACATTGATAAGAAATGCTTCTTGAACAGCAAAATAACATATTAGACAATGAAGAGTGCAGTAATGGCTGATAAAAATGACAGAAATAAATAACATTAAATATTACATTTATATATTATAAATAAATTTATACTGCATTATACACATGCCTTAATTTAGTTAAATACAGCAGTATGTGGGAGTAAGAGTTGTTGCTCCTGTGGAACACACACTCTTAAAAACATACTAAAAGACATGGGCTAGATAATAGGAAAGCGGAAGTCTGATATCTTCCACATGATCTAGCTAACACTGCAATCTCACCCGGCAACACAAACCAAAGCAAAAATATTTCCAAAACAGCTGTGGGTTCATCTCTGACCAACCACCGATCAATTTCCTTCACATCAAGCCCCACACAAAGATGAAAAAGAAAATGAGAGTTAGAGAGAGAAAAACAAAGAGAAAAAAAGAGAAAGAGATGGACTAGCGTGTTGACCTAGCTCTTCAATTACATGATCCCTTCTCTAGTGGTGCTTTAATTTAGTGTTCAATCCTGTTGCGTTTCACCGTATGTCTCATTGGGTCTGTCTGGGTGATAAGTCCCGCTTATCAATTCAGCCATCATCTCACAGTTACACACACCACATCAGCCTCAACCAATCAACCTCACTGATTTCACTGCCAAGAGCTTAAGCTCTCTGCAAACAAAGATACAGCGGGTTTACTGGATAATTTCCACTCTCTGCTTACTCCCTGACTCTCTGTTTACCTTATCTTAACCCTCACCCTCAGGGTTGTGACTAGTACTCAACAAACTGGTAAACACTTTACAGAAGGCTATAGTGGGTTTGTATTTGGTCAAAAGATGTTATATTAATGAAAGACTGCACTAGGCTAATCTAGAAACAAAATGACAAGGACATGTAGAAAAATGTAAAGGATAAATGTCAAAGCTCAATACTGCAGCTGAAAGAAAGAGAATTCAGCCTTACATTTAAGAGAGCTAATTAACTTTTATTCTAGAATATACACCAGCTGGACCAGCATGAAAAATGTATATTTTTGAAAGTCAGTTAAATACCATTAAGCTAAATTTATGATACCATTTTTCAACAGATTTGGGACATAATTTCCTATTCAAGTAGATAGGAGCTGCTCTAAAAAGTACTTTGACTTTTGATTACATTTACCAAAAAACAAAAAATAATCGAAAATGTCAAAAAAGCGGGAGCTGGTTGCTGAAGCCACGCCCACCTAGCGCGATGGCAGTGTTAGCAAACGGCAATCCACCTGTCACTCAAGTGGCCATGCCCTTAATTATGATGAACTTTAAGGTTTAGTATAATTTAAACGGATGAGTTATAAATAATTAACCCCCTTACAGTTCTCATGAAAGGCATTATTAGCTATATAGACCAAAATAATTTTTTGAACAAAGCTGTAAGTGTTTTTTTTTTTCTGCTGTAAAGTTGGCCATTTTAACATGGGGAGTCTACGGGATGGACTCCCTTTAGAAGCCAGCCTCTAGCGGCCAGTCAACGAATTACAGTTTAACTTCATGTTGGCTTTACGAGAGAGAGCGGGAAGTTGCCGTTTGGGCTAAACACACTTGAATATGAACTGCACATAATATGAAAATAAAGATAGTTCATGAAAGTGTATGTGATGCAACAATCTCCTGGACTGTAATTCTGTATGTGCAACATATTGTGACATAACAAATAGCAATGTAGCTTTATTATGTTACTGTGTCATTATGTGCCGTGATTGCCGTCGCTGTGATCCACCATATTGCCCGACAGCAACAGCCTGTCTCCATAGAAATCCATATAGAAATGGTGTAAAAGATCGACTGAATTAACACTTTTTCAGTATAACTAAGGATAAACGTGCAGACGGTTAAACTGTGCTGCTTTTGGCTGTCACAGTAACGGCAATAAACTAAGGAACAAGCTAAGTACTTGTTTTGCATACCAGAAAATCTGTCATGTCCGGCACTGTATGCATGGCTTGCAGCACTGAAGTTAAAATACTGAGTGTTAAATTCGAAAATAATAGGTTAAAATGTGTGCTCTTATTATTCTGTGGACGGATCGGGAGCTGTATATGCACATGTGCGCTCATTCAATGCAGCTAACTTCTTATTGCTTCATGTCCTCTTCCCATTCATTAAACTACAGGTCCTCTACTGAAAAAAGAGGGTCACCATGACACTCTAAAGAGATAAAAACTTTGTGAAATAATGTGCTTTTTAAAACCATTTTCATAGGTTTCACATTATATTGTTGGTTCTGAAAATATGTAAGTGTGCATGCCCAGTAGCCACAGCTGTATCCCTTCTAGCCTTAACCACAAATCAGACAGGAGAGTAGATTAACTTCGGTAGGCTTAACTTGAAACTTGAATATTGGTGTGTTCCGCGAATGAAATAGAACACTTTCTGATGTTTATTCATGTTCATTTCGTGCTTTATGTAAATATGAAAAGACGATCGGTTCACGTGTTTGAACATGAATTGCATTTAAAATGACAAAATTTGAAAGCGAAGATTCCTGAGACATGTTTCATATCAGAAGTAACCGGCTCTGTCTTCACTGTCAGTGTGCTGTCAGTTTCCTCATTGCTCCGTGATGTATTTGTGACTGTGTGAGAACATGATGTGTATTGTGAGACCTGCATTGTTTGTCAGGGACAGCAAAAGTAACTAAGGAGGGCAGGTCTTTGCAAACAGTCAGTTTACTAATAGATCTCCATATCTCTGGAACTGAATCATAAAAGACCTTAAAAATTAAGATGCCAAAAGAAAAGTAAAGAACTGAGATATTAACATATCTTTAATACTTCTTGAGTTACAAGGATTTCTGAATGTTCAGCTTTAGCATATAATGCAACAAGGATTGCTAAAGTAAACATTTTACTAACAGACCCACCAATCTAATGAAAATAAAATAATGATGTTTTCAAAAAAAAATTTCTAATGTTTTCTAAAGTTGATTTGGCTCCAAATCAAAGGTGAACATTGTCATTTTGACCCCTTTACAAAACAGTTGATTACTTGGCAATTATTCACACATGGCATTTCATATTTTGGTTTCATCACCATTTATGCATATCTTTCTTCAAAATTAAAATATAAGTTTCTGAAATATTGTTGATTTGATATGAAATGGCCCAGCTTGATTTTCCAGGAACGTCACATTATAAAACAGCTCAGCTACTGCTACTGTCATGCTAGTGAAAAATATAGTAAGTAACTTATTTTCATTACAACATTTAGTTAGTTGGTCCCCAGCACTGGTGCACATAAATGCACAGTCCTATCAAAATGATCCATATGAAAGGAAATGCATATCATGACAGTAAAACTACTTTTTTATTTTGCACAAAGCAAATACTATGCCTGTTGGATGGAGTAAGACGGCAGAGTTCTGAAGGGTTTACGTCACAGTAACCCAGTCTGAAGGCTTACAGTCCAGAGAATGAAAGGTTCTGGCTTTTGAGCAGAGTGAGGAATGATCTGAAAGCATATTCATTCTCTCAGAATTATGAAAAGGACAATTTCCCAAGGTTAATTTAAATGCATAGGAAAAGTGTGCACCTTAAATAGTTTCAGTCCGTAGGTATCATTTGCTTTAACAATACAGCATTCCAGGAGTGTGTGTGTGTATAGTCCAGGTTTTGCCAACATTGTGGGGACCAAATGTCCCCATAAGGGTGAATATGCATTATGGGGACCAACCAGAGAAAAATTTGCCTGTTCACAATAAAGCAACATATTTAATGTTCAATAAACAGCTATGTTGAGGTGGACCAATGAGATTTCATGGTGGGCAGGACTAAATAGCTCAATGATGCAGAAACAACCTTTTTCATCCCTGGTTAGGACATGTTTAGGGGTATTTTTAGCAGATAAATAGTATATTTATCTCAATATATAAACAATAGAAGTCAATGGAAAATCTCCAGCATGACAAGTTGATCACATGGCACTTAAATGACCGATTGCATTGTAGTGGGAAAGCACTCTCATGAAAAACACAGCTCTCCTCAGAAGTACACAATATTATAGCTGCAGAAAAGCAGTCACTGGCTTCTACAACAAAATAAATCAATATCCATTTAGGGGCCATTTTTTAGTTGTTGTTTCGTCTAGGCTAATGCGAGCCAATTTTCTAAGGCGGAAGGCCGGGTCAATATTTCCAACCCCACATTTTCGCTCGGCCAAGAAAAATAGCAGGAAATTCACAGCAAAGGCTGATTTCCTAATTACAAATACTGAATCCACAAACACACCAGCATTGATTAACATATCAGCCAACTGCACCTAAAAGTGACAAGACATGGCACACATACTGTACAGCCAATGAGTTTTTCTTGTTCCTTTCTGTTCGGCACAGAGCTAAATTACACGAGGCAAGTTCATTAAGCATAAAGCCTATGAGGAAGTCATTAAGTAATGACTGGACTATGAGAAACCAATAAACAAGGCTTGTACAATAAGCCCCTGCAGAGAACGACTTAACAGCCATTTATGCTGAGGACATCAGGGGACCGATAATCATTTTAAAGCATCCATTCTTTCATCTCAATCCATTACTAAATACACTGGTGGCTTGCAACACACACGAGAGGAGGAGAAAAGGGAAGTGTTCTGTCACTCTCTATCAAGTTTTAGTGATACAAAATTAGGAGTCAGGTTTTGCTGTTGTGCAAAGCTTATACAATAGTGAGGTTTGGTCCTGTAATCTGACTGGGAAAGTAGCAAAAAATTTGTTTTACAGGCACTCATAATTACAGGAGAAATATTTTTTTTAAATGACATTCATAGTCTTAGAATTAGATTTAAAAAGATTTTTAAAAAAACTTTTACCATCCAAATTGTAATTTCTCCAATCTCAAATGGAATTTAAGAAGTAGATATATGTGCTTTTGTACGTTAAAGGCTAGTTTACAGCTGAATTACAATGAATGAAAACAGGTTTCATGTATGCTAGTCCGATGTCTGCTGGATTCCATTAAAGGAGGTTGCTTTTGCTAATACATGATATTATAGAGAGACAGAGTGCATAATTACAAAGGCATAAAATAAGCACTCCTGGACTGACAGATAGGAAAGTGGGGGGATGGATGGATGTGCAAATATCTAAAATAAAAAGACAGACAGAATAGTTAGATCACATAGGTCAAAGATCTGAGACTCAAACTCCCAACCTTTGGATTACGAATCTGACTCGCTAACCATTAGGCTATGACTTCCCCCGACAGACAGAGCGACGCAACAAACGACAAAGAGAGACAGATAGATAAATATAGAGAGAGGTAGCTATAGAAAGATAGTGGAATAGATGAAATTATTTAAAGAATTTTAGAGAGACAGATAGATGATCTATAGATAGAAAGATTGATAAACCCTAGTGAAAAAAATAGTATACTTAAGCACTATTTATTCGTATGCACTTTAGTATAACTAAATGTATTTGTGGAACACTATAAATTGGTTTATTTAAAGTCTGTTAAATTGGAACAACATATTTAGTTGTGCCAAAGCAGTGCTTAAGTACAACTGAAGTTGTAATAAATATACTTATTTGTGCTAAAGTGGAACTATTAAAGTACACTTAAGTACACTTAAATATCACTTCTTATAATTAAGTTTTTAAATGCAGAATTCATTCAGCATAAACTTCAAATTTATTTTGTTGACATTAAAATTAGACTTTAAGAGTGTTGAACGTGCATTAATATTTTACTAATAACTGAGGTTATACAATCCTTTAATTTTAGTAACTTTTAAATGCTCTGCAAATGCATTCAAAGTAAATCTCAAGTGTGCTAATAACTAGAGATGTTCCGATACCCTTTTTCTCTTCCCGATACCGATTCCGATACCTGGGCTCAGGGTATCGGCCGATACCGAGTACTGATCCGATACCTGGGTGTATATCTGTATATACAGCTGTATATACTACTAGCCCTGTGTAAATTGCTAGAATTTTTTTATGGTGTGCTTCAGACAGATCCCTCAATAAAACATGAACAAATACATGGTGAACTACTGTATTTATTACAGTATTTTTATTATCTAACATGAATTTGACAGTATTATTTATTTTCTTATGCAAAAAAGAACTTCAAATGCAGCCAAAAATCTAACACCGCAAACTAAAAAAGGTATTTAAGTTTTACAATATAACTGTATAAAAAAACTGCAACAAAAAAGATCTATTAATCAGATAATCTCTTTACAACAAAACAAGTAAAAAACAAGCAACCATCTAGGCATAATTATTATTATTATAGAGACGTATTATTATTACTGTAGGCTACAACAGTAGCTTTATATATTGTCAATTTACTCATGTAAACCAAACATTTATTTTAATGGGCTGCCATGAAGATCTTTGAGTGTCTGTGTTTATGATATGACAGTATTCTCAAATGAAACGGTAAATTCTCATGAAGTAACGGTTTATGCGTTCGTGTCCTCATGACACACAGCAGAGACTACAAAACAGCGAGCTCTCGCGCATCTGTGCCAGTCACCCACAGAGATGTAGATTTTGCGGGAGTAATATTTAAATAGTATTTTGCAGTTTAATATTCACAGACACTAGTATATATTCGGCTACTGTCTGGAGCCCTGCGCTTTGACTTACACGGAAGCGACTGAACGCAGCTGCCGGTACTGAATATACTCGAGAGTCTGTAACTACCGGTACTACAGAGACATACTGCTAACCACTGATCTATAATATAGTAGCGGCTTCACTGTGTTTTGGCAGTTTAGAATGTGATGAGTGATCCAGTCATATATAGATCAGGGCTGCTAACGCGTTTTCATTTCTTCTTCGCTGCTCTAAACAGGGGTTGCTTGTGGCAACACAGCACAACTTCCTGTGTTTTCAATGCATTTTGAGCAGCGAAGAAGAACCGTGCAGCGGTTAGGCAAAGCTTGCGGTCATAACTAGGTCTTTTTTAAGAAAATGGTATCGGATCGGTATATGGGTTCATGTACTCGCCGATGCCGATGCCAGAATTTGTTGTGGTATCGGAGATATTTCCGATACTAGTATCGGAATCGGAACAACTCTACTAATAACATTAGTTATTGCATTACATTACATTCCTCTGTGCTTTTAATACAAATAATGCATTTTTATAAATTACAGCACCACATTACAATTTGTCTTTTACTGACATTCCCAGCATACCAGCTAACTCCGTCACCGACATTTGATCAATGAAAGCAGGAAACACTATATGGACTGGATTCAAACTCGGGTAACTGTGACACAAGTGCACTCAATGTATTAGATGCCCCACCAAAGCAGTTCTTGGCAGAACTGTGGTTAATTTGTGTTGTTTTTATACTGTACTACTAAGTACTACTACAAGAAAACAGACATTTTCCATTGATGAAAGCACAAACTATATGGATTTAAAGACTGTGTGTTGCTGAGTAGTCTTAATATAGGCACAGTAAGCGGCACAGTTTCGTTAGGTGGTGGAAGAATGTGATCTTGCAGAACTGCTTAGGTTTCATTGAATGCAGATGGAGTAAAACCATCCGTAACATTGTCTCTGCACGCTTCAACTTTCAATGCACTGCACGAGGGAAAGGATTTGGCGGTCTTGCAGTATGCTGCGGATTTAAATGTGACGCATTAATCTAAATTATTTTCATACATTTTACATTGTTACTTTTCATGCAGTTAACGTCTCTGAAGTTATTTGACATTTTATTTTTTGTGTAATTTTAAGGACTGGTCAGGATCATTTGTAATAATTTGTTTAGTAATTCATAATATGTTGACAGGTCAAAAGTCCTGCAGTTCACATTTCAAAGTGCAATGTTGCCATTGTCTGTATGGGACATTAAATAGCCATTAATGGAGAAAAAACGTGTTGGTACTGGTGTAGTGGAGTGTATTAGTAATATACTAAAATAAACCCCCTGATCAAGTACGTGGATGTCTTTCATTATTTCAAACCGACTTTACTTTTGTAACTACTTTCTGTATGTATGTAAAGCTGCTTTGCAACCATGCAAAATTGTGAAAAGCACTAAATATGAAGTTTGGTAAAATTATTAAAAAAAGGTAAAGGTCATAATTATAAAAATGCATGGTTATGAATTATAATTATTTGCAACTCAGAACATTTATTTTTATCTATACTATTTTTATACTCAAGTAGAACTTAAATACAGTGTATTATTAATCATATCAGGTCAACAGAGGAGTCAATAAAACATAAATTACTAAAGTATTACGTCAATATTTAATCAATGAAATATTTATTTGCAAATTGCTCATTGTAACATTTGTGCTGTAGGCAAAAGTTACATTTGGAAGTTTTCTTTGATTTGCCCAAAAAGAAAGTCTCAAAAAGTTCTCAAATTTTATATACATGTTGAGACTTTTGTCTTTAGCTGGAACAAGTTTCTAGACTCTAAACAAAGGTTTCTTCAGAAAAATGTGCCAAGTCTGCAACACAGATTCCCAATAGTGTGCACTCTACCGAGTTCAGATGATTAGCAAAAGTACAGCAAAAATCGATTGTTGGTGAATTTCACAGCTTGTGAAAGTTAGGTGAGGAGAAACTAACTTATCAAGCCCCCTTCACTGACCACAATGTAGCTTATATTTAGGTTGATGGTGAAATCACATTACTTAAGACACTTTTAAGGAGAGAAGGAACAAACACATATCAATACACAGAATGTGATATAGTCTTTTGTGTAAAGCCCCATTCACACCAAGAACGATAACTATAAAGACAACCATAAAGATAACGATATTAGCGTCCACACCAGCGAACGATATCGTCTGTTTATTCTGAGCGCACGTGCGTCTGCCGCTTTAAATCCTCGAGCTCGTTATAGCAGGGTGGATTCTGATTGGATGTCAATGTTTGTATCGTTCATCAGCTGGAAAAAAATCATTCTGAAAATGATTCCAACGAAACCGTTTCTCTATGCCTTTATCGTTATAGTTGTAGTGTGGACTCTGCTATTCTTTAATATTGAGAACGATTTTTAGAACTATATCTTTAGCGTTATCTTTATAGTTATCATGCTTGGTGTGAACAGGCCTTTAGGTGAGAACTCATACAGCAGCCTTAATTATCGGACAACATACAGTACAAACAATCCCCTCAGACATATATTAAAATTCCATTATGGGGTTATGAAGTGAGCATCCTCTTTCAAAAGTTTCATCCAGTTGGTGTATATGGGTGTGTGTAGTTCATATTTAAAGTGTTCATTATTTATTTATTTTTGTGCTCAGAGAACACCATTATGAAAATCACTTTTTTACACATGTTGTAGATGGAATTAAGAACGTATTAAGAATTAATATATTTCATCCTTCCCCAAATGCATTTGTAAAAAGTATAGTATTTTACAAATTAATTTGTAGTGCACTAAGAAGTACATTTAGAGTGTATTTTCAGTTAGTATAGATGTCAATCTATTTTTACTATACTTATCATGAAATAAATATATTTTAAATACAATTAAGTATATTTATTTTTCACTAGGGATGTTAGATACAGATGGACAGACAGACATGGATACATATACAAGCAGAGACAAATGGATGGATAGACAGAATGACAGACATATTGATAAACGATAAAGAGATTGACTGATAGAGAAAGACAGAGACATACAGACAGGAACAAAAAGATAGAAGCATAGATGATAAAATAGACAGATGGTGGAATAGTTAGAGAGCTTTGTAGACAGATGGATGGATGGATGGATGGATAGACAGACCGATGGACGATAGACAAACGAATGGATGGATGGAGGAATAGACAGAAAAATTAAGCTATGAATAGAGGTTTGTGAAGTGATGTGAAGAGAGGAAGAGAGGGGAAGATATTTTTGGGGGAGAACAGGAACTTGATGTGGTAGAGTGGCATGGCTGGTCACACAGCTGCCCAATAAGAGCTTCTCTCTGTTTTCTGCTTTTCCTCTTTGCCCTCACTCCACTGTATCTTTCAATTCTGAAGCCTTTCCCTTCCTTCCTCAAAATATAACACACTACAATGACCAAACAGAGATAACAACCCATGAATCACATAATCAATATGAATACTGATCTCAGAATATTTTACTCTATTCCAGGGCTCTTAATCTACCGGGCCCAGGATATTTTCATAAGGCCCTCAAGTGTTAATCATTTATCTTTAAATTCAGCCTGCGAAATCAATTTCACTTTCTGCATTTTGGTTTGACCTTTTGTTAAAGGGATAGTCCATGAAAAAAAAAGAGAATTCTCTTTCTGCTGAGAATAATAATAAAAAAGATAATTAAAGAATGGACCCCATTGTCTTTCATGCTGTGTTTTCTTCTAAATATCTTCTTTTGTGTTCAATAAAAGAAAGAAACTCATAGAGGTTTGGAACAACTTGTGAGTAAGGTGAGTAAATGATGACAGAACTTTCATTTTTGGGTGAACTACTGGATAAACATCCCAAACTACTCTGACTTTCTTGCTTCTGTAGAACATAAAATATATTTTGAACATTTTATTGACTAAAACAGTTCTTCTAAATATCATCTTTGGTGTTCAGTAGAAGAATGTAAAGCTTCTGTAGAATGCATATGTCTTGCGCCATATAATTACTTCTAGTTGTTAAAAACAAAGTGCTGGAAAAGCTACACTGTTTTGCAGCAGTTTTGCAGCTTTTAATTAGTTACTCCCCTGTATACTTGGATAACTTAATTGAAGCTAATGAGTATTTTTTTAGAGCGTGTGTGTGCAGGGTTAAGCTGATTACCGAATGGGACATTGTTCTTCCTGTGCATATCGTGTGCTTCCTGCTGTCCAGTGCAGCACTTCTAGGTTTTGAGATGAAATGCAGCAAATCATTAAAAGCCAACACATCTTTTCCTACAAAGTGGGAGCAAAGAGCGAGGTTGTAGGAAATAAAAAACAGCGAGGATGATAATTGAACAGCCTGATCTCTAGGTTATACCTAATCCTGTTTAATTAACAAAAAATCCCCCAGCGTTTCATCAAAGCCAGCCAGACAAGAAGGAGGAATGACAAATCGCATGGTATGCCATTTTAAAAGCTCCGTCTACCCTCTCCTTTCCTCCGTGTTCTCCTTAGGTTTGTTGAGTGCACCTGCTGTGAATATTTCTATTGTAGCTCAGAGCTCTTCACGCAGGCAGCCGTGTGACTCAAAGTGCCTCTTAACCCCTCCACTGCACCTTTCTTCCCAGCATGCACCACTCTGCCTGCCCATGTGACAATGAGAGCGGTATTCAGGGATCAACAGACCTGGCCTCCGCAACGCCGGGATTTCAATTTCAATGAGCAGCACTGAAAGTTCTTCACGGAGAAAAGATAATATTTAGGGTCTCACCCTCTCTGCTTGTGGAAAAAAATAACTATAGACTACAGAAATAGCTTTTGGCAGTTAAATCTATAACCACGCACATACATATAAAAATGCAGGTGTTAAAATTGTAATAACAGCATACAGATCAAGCAGTTCATCTGTGCTATTTTTAAATGACTGGTCTAAATGCACAATGAGTGAGACCCGGAGTGTCAAGCACTAAAACAGCAATTTATATGCCTTGCTGTACTAGTGGAAAACACACAATGCATGCTTTTCTGGAGCTAACAAATCCCTTTTTATGCGTTTGAGTGATTTAATAACAAAAATTGTGGGAAAACACAATGAGTTTAGTATTTTCAGACTTTATGGAATCAAAAAGGTTCAATTTATTAAAACATAAAAATATTTACTGCTCAATAACTTCAGCTCAAGGTTAGGTTGAAAATAGGAATGACTACTTTAAATTACAATCCTATTAATATAACATTAATGAAACAATAGAGAAATTCAATTATTTATTACAATTACTATTTTTACTGCCATCATAGCCTTGAGCACTGCGAACTTCAAAATTAAAAATTAATTGTGTTTATATGCCATGCATTTTTTAAAGAAATTCCTGTATGACAAGACTCATGCAAATATTAAAATATAACTTCTTTTTATTTTAACATTTTAAAATGTGGTTTATTTCTGATGTGAAAGCTGAATTTTCAGCATCATTACTCCATTACACAGTTACTCCAGTCTTCAGAAAATTCAGTCAGTGTATACACACAAACACACACACTGTGTGTGTATAAATGGAAACTGCTACTGAATAAAAAACTACTACAGGCCTTTGACACCCCTGCAATGTATAAAGGTTGTTAACTGCCGTGCAAACATTCCCTCTCTTATGGAGTGCCACTGTTTTATTTTCAAGTTTTGACTAAGAGGGAGAGAGAAGGTTACGCTTACTCAGCACGTCTCCTACTTCAGGCCCATGCGGGTGGGTTAATGTGGGTCAGAGCCAAGGGCGAGATCTACTTTAACATCAACGGTCCTCCTGCCCAGCAGAATGTTGAACACAGCAAGAAAACAGCATGAAGCGGTCTAGATGCATTTCAAGTACACAATGCATTGCACCCTTCTGTGTTTTAAATGTCTCAGAACTTTATAAAACATGAATTTAAAACTGAAAAAGCTTACAACTTGGACGCAATTATTAGTGAATGAGAATATCATCATCTGTAAGATTAGTATTCTTTAATCACATAATACACTTTCAATCATGATAGACTGAGACATAAAAAAGAAAACTGTGTTCTATCCTATGTTCAGTTCTGCTACGCTCCATCTAGTGGTTTTATAAATCTCCAGCCATTCCCTCTCATTAATTCCTCTTTCTAATCAGCAGTCCATCACACTCCCTCTTCTTTCCTGATTCATCCTCCAATGTTCTTTGTGAGAGGAGCTTGTGATCTTCCTAATATCCATCTCTCCCTCCATTTTCCTATTGTCTCATCCATCACACCCTCTTATAATGTTCCTGTTGGCCTTGAGATTGAGAGCTACGATAAAGAAGCCAAGAAAACAAGAAGGACTGAGAGTAAGAGAGCAATGACCATCCATGAAGATTCTTCTTGGGAAGCTGATTTATAAATCAATATTGATTAAAACAATAAAACAGGTTTCAAAAACAAATTTTTGCTTGTCTGGGTTTTTCAATGATAATTATCTATCCATATAAAGATGATCTTACTGATGTATCGGACAAGAGATCTTAAAGAGATATTAGTAATATTTCCAACACTGAGAAAGATATTGCATGGCCTGAAATGTGTGTGGTTTATAAATGCACTAAACATGAAATAATAAATAAAGACTGCAAGTTTCTGTTGTGTAATCTTTTTTGGGGATTTTCCATATTTGTATGAACATTTTGTTCATGAATTAGTTAAAATCAGCATAAACTAAAAATTATTAAAATAAAGATTTACAAGTATTTTGTCAACCCAGGACTACTGGTGTTTAACTGTTGGAGCTATACATGAAACAGACAGTTAAAACATGCCATTAAAGAAATGCTAAATACTGTTTTTTTTCAATTGCCTAAACGTCAGTGCATTACTATTTTAAATACATTTTTGACAAGGCTAAGAAACAAAGTGAAAGGAAGAAATCTAAAAAAGAAAGAAACAAATTGTAACTCTTTAGCTTCACTTCCTGCTTTGCTGTTTATGTTTAAGTCTTTCCCCTTCTGTTCTCTAGAGCATCATTTAAGCTGGTGGAGTTGTATTAAGTGGCGTCTACCTGAGTCCTGCTACACAGCTGTTCCCACCTTTGCTAGGAAACGTCCTGTCACACAGAAACACTGACACACAGCAGGATGGCCATCAGGGACAAGCTAACCATAGCTCTCTGTAAAGTCAGAGTGTTTACATCATAACAGCACAGCCCTTGACACAAAGGTTCAAATCAGAAGAAAAACACAGTAGTGAGCGATGTCATGTTATTTTAGAGAACACAGACATAGGCTAAGCTTACATCTGCATTAAAACCACTATTAGAAAAAAGACCTTGTGACCTCACCAGAGGTATCATGAAATGAGCCAAAAAAATTTGCAATAAATAGTAGTTATTTATACAATATATTGTTCTATTATAATAATTTAATGTTTATATGTGTTTAATAACCCAAGCAAAATTGTATCTGAAGTTGACAATTAGTCATCACCATGCATTTTGATTATATGCAAAAATAATAAGTCCCTTTGTGCTCACAAGAGAAAAAAGTCATGACAAAAAAAAAATTAATATAATAATAAAAGGGTTGGTTTTTATCTACAATAATTATCACTGCTGATCATGTTTTTGGAAGTTTAGAACTGACTTTGAGGTTTTTGCTCAAAAGCATTACATTATAAAATTAAACTAATTACAATCATAGTTACATCTATATAATTTCATATTTAAGGAAAAACATATTTTAATAGATTACAAGCTGGAAGTTTAATATTAAAAACTGAGAAATGCTGCCTAAAAGCTTGGCTTGGGTAACAATCCTCTAGAGCCAAATGGCAAAAGCATGAGACCATGAGCCGGCATTTTTTTGATTGGCATGAGTTAATATCTGCTTCCAGAAAAAGCTGCGAGAAAGCATGGCCAAAATCCTTAATACTGCATGCATGTGCCTTGGATCTGTAAACAGCTGGGGTGGAATAATATGGAGGAAAATTGAGAGGGATAAATATGCTCTGGTGTCTTGCCAGCATTCCTCAAAGCGCAATTCATCGCGAAAGTACATATAATAGAGAGATATTAGAAACAGGTGGCTAACTGCTGTGCAAACGCTTCCGTCCCTTGTGGAGCGAACCTTTGATTCTTTCAGTGTTTCAGGAAGAACGAGAAAGGAGATTTTGCTCACTCAGCAGTCAGCACACCATCCTGTCTGAACTTATGCGGGTGGGTTAATGTGGGTCAGAACTAAGGGCTAGATCTAAATTAACATCACTGGGCCTCCTGCCCAATGTCAAACAGGGAGTAAAAAAAGAAACGTGAAAAGGGACAAAACACAGAGCTCTAGACTTGCATTTCAAGAGGACAGTGATATTAGTCAACATTTACAGCTTTCAAAGGAATTAGTTAGTAACACTTTAGTATTTGCTTAGGTAAAATGGGTAAAAGAAATAAGAAGATCTGCTTATTTTATCTTTATCTGTTATGCTGAATGGCGAAAAGATCTTTGAAACATTAAAAAAGACAATTTACCTGCATTTATTTGTATTAAATCTCCACACCCTAGAACATCCTAGCATCATTGCAGTGAATTTTACACATGTAGGAAACTCTAAAAAGGTAGCAGCTGGAATCATTTCCCTTCAAGCAACTTGAGGTCAAGTGTTTTGCTCAAGGACAAAACTGTGAAAGCTTACGGCTTACTACTTGTGGGAATCGAACCAACTATTGTTTGATTACACACTCTAAGCTTTATCCACTCCGCCACTCCACCCTTGGGAAAAATTAGTGGCATAAGATAGAAAAGAAACGATAGAGAAAAAAATCTGTGTGCAAAACTACAAAACCTCTTTATCCACCACATGTGACACATGTCAGATTGACTAGATCAGTCAGAGCACTGTATTATCAGGCGTGAGCCGTCTGTATGAAGAACGTATGAGCAGGTCGTCTACTGATCCTGAGTGGCAGAACAATTATATCACCTATCAAATCCATGCCCTCTCATTATAGCGCCCTTCAATCATAAATCTCAACAACCTGTCGCCCCCATCCTCCTCTAGGCAGAAAATTCCCCAGATGCAGTTTTTTTCCCTGATGTAAGGCCTTTAAGGTCCAGCCAGCCTGTGGAGATGAGCTTCCACTGGCAGCGGTCCACAAGGAAAAACTCATCAGCCTGTGTCCATGGTTCGGATGCAGCATTCTGTCTGAACTCCTCCAGGATGGGATGAAGGATATCTACCCCTGACACTGATCTGAAGGCTAGACATCATTTCCACGAACAGAACTCATTTTTTCCGGACATTCGCTGAAACATAAATCTCAGATTGAAATCAATTATCTGGACCTGGTGCTGACTGAAGTCCTCTGGTACAGCAGCTTCTGCCGTTCCATCATAATCCAGGGGAGTTATAATAAAACATAGAGCCCCTTCATGACCCTGCACACATCTGTGCAGAATTAATATCTCCATATGCCTCTGACCCCTTTTCCGCTTATTCATTTCCTCATATCAGAGGGGAAAACAGTCCATGTTTGGGGAATTAAATTCTTTTCTTTTAGTCCTTTTGAAGGCACATCTTCGCTAAAAAGTGATTTTAATAATCTGACCGAAACATCTTAATTATCTTTCTAAATCTAAATCCTCAGTGACCAAACAATGTGTCATTCCTCTCATCTGAATATATGTGTGTGCTTTTAAATCTGCCAATTTCTATTCAGTAAGATAGCAGACCTGATCCTTCTGGGAGGACAGTTTTAAGCACTATTCTATAACAGAGTCCCAGAACGTCAATGGATTAAAAAGGATATATTCCTTAAATCTGACTGAACATTCAACCCATCACAGTTATAATCACATGCATCAACACTTGAGAGCAATTTCAAACAGGGGGCTGGGAAAGAGTCCAATAAAACACATTATAAATACATTTATAGAATACATTTGTTTAAATGTTAATATTGTGTCATAAAATATTACAATTCTACACATTTTGGTGCACCAAACTTAAAATTCTTAAAATAAATTAAAAATAAAATCTGTTGTTTTAATAATTGTTTTAAATGCTAGAACTAAAATTTAAATGATAATTTAAAGATGATAATGCAGAGAACTGGACTTTGCTTTAAGGCATGGCATGTGTGAAAATTCAGGAGGATCAACCGATGATACAAAATATGTCGTTTATTTTAGATTATAATTGTGTTTTTTTTTCTACACATGAATCAGAAAAGTCTTGATCTATACTGCAGAGGTCTTCAGTCAAACATGCATAATAATAATAATAATAATAAATAATAATAATATGTGTTTTAATGCTACAGCTGAATTTGGGCATCAAAATATAATAAAAATAAATATTGATTTTTATCTGATAAAGATTGCATTTAACATTATTATTACATTATTAGTATTTTAAACTGAATTTTTAAGATGTAAAGACCATTTAAATGTGAAATAGGGTAAAATTTACATTCAATTGTACAATTAAATATCCAACACAAACAGACAAACTAGGTAGTTTTTATTACATTTTAATTTTACACTTATCGGAACTTTCATAACTTTTAAACATATTTAAAACATTTATTAAAATGTGCATTAATTAAAAAACATTATTAAAATGCATAATTAACATTTTATTTTAATAATATAAATTCTTTTCATATTTAACATTGTTTTAGTTCATGCATATAGATATTTCTTTTCTGAACCACAAAACTGGGCATACAGAATGGCATGGAACTGTACAAGTAAACAAAACACCTCAAATACACATCAATACAAAAAGCACCACACACGGTCTCCATGAGGATTGTGTGATGTGGCATTTTAATGCTGTGAGTTGACAAACAGGGCAGTGAGCTGGTGCCCATGGGCCCAGTGACCCGACCTAGCATGAAAACAAACCATAGAACAGTGCCAGCTATAAACCCATCGAGCAAATCAGGAATGATGTCCTCTGCCAATAAACTCCAGATCGATAGAACTGATGATTAATCTGGGGCAGATGACAGTGACAGAGGCTGAAAAGCACAAAGATAAAAGAGAAAACTGCATGAAAGTAACCTTCGTAGGTCAATACTCACACGCAGCCTGGCGAAAATTAGCATGTACAGTCACTCTGGTTAAGAGCGTTTCACGTCTGTAGAGGAGTCACATGCACATTGACTAAGGCTCAGTGTGAACTTCACTCAGAGAGTGATGGCCATTTAGTCATTTAATGGTTTTTTACCCAGCAGACGGTCTCAGCAGCAAAGCTCATACTGTTACTGTTGCTGCTATATTCAACAAACACTAAAGACCAGTCATTAGAGAGTCACGTGACACTAAAAACCAGATGGAACAAACAAAACAAACCCACATGCTGACTGTTCATGCTGTGCTTGATAATTTCCTGTGCTCTTGCCAGCAATCATGCACACAAATCCAAGTACATATGCGCAAAAAAATCCAGGCCCATGATGTAGGTTTGCCCGCGGCGCTGTGTGAATGTCCTAACAAATGTCATTTGGATCAATAAAAATCTTCTATAAAAAAAACTATATACTTACATGGATGGGCCCGAGTTTAAATGGAGTGTGCATGTACACGTTACCATGCTTCTAAAGATGAGCAGGGAAAATAATGCAGAAAACTCCATTTAGCATTCAAGGCATGTATACAGGTAAAACACTAACCAAGTGGGGGAAAAAATCAGGAGGAGGAGAGAGAAAATGATTCAATATATTTATAATTTTGTGGTTTTTAAATACATTTTAAAATATGTAAAAATATTTTTACATATAAAATTATTTACATAAACATACACATTTTATGTGTGTGTGTGTGTGTGTGTATGTATTATGCATGTGTATATAAACAGTATATATATCTGTGTGTGCGTGGGTTTGTGTGTGTGTGTGTATGTGTAATGTTTATTTTTAGTTTGTATAAAAATAATTAAATAATTATAATAATCCAGTTAAATACAGTTTTCTACAAGAGTATCCACATCACATTCCTCTCTTTTCCTGTCTGTTGAGACAAGGTGGAGCTTCTTTAATTATTTACCAACAGGAGTCCATGACAGAGTCGTCAGCCAATAAGAGGTAAAAACCAAGAGATCAGCCAATGGGAAAAGATCGCACATATCATCAATACTGCACTGCCTCATTAGAAATGTGGACACAGCGAAATTCATGTCTTCATCTATTCCCTCTCATAAGAGGCGGCGAGTCATGCTGCAGATACAAGAGCTTGTGCAACAGATGGTCTGGGTCCAGACAGGACAATGGGAAGCTGGGTATGGGACGTGGGGGAGGGGTCAGGCTCAAATGTATTAAATGACATGCTTAGGTCTTCCTTTAAGGCTCAAACGAGGACAGAGGAGATGTAAGGCAAAAACAGGGTGGAGAGTCCAATTAATTAGCTATAAGCTTCTTCTCCTGCTCGAATTGCTAATTATATTGCTACCACAAAACACAGAGGAACAAGTCACTTGTGAGCAGAGGTTGGTTTTAAACACTGTGTAACAAGGTAAGAGTGATCCAGACAGTAAGCAAGTACATAATATATATATATATATTTTTTTTTTAAAATATGAATGCAATGCAGCCTGTTTTGGATAAAAGCCTAAATATACATATTACTTTGATACATATGTTTTCACTAGGAACCATCAAATTCTCAATATGTTCCTCATCTTTTATCCAAACTGACTTTAGAATACAGTTGATAAGAACAACCGATTATTTCAATCTACATTAGGATTGTGTAACCAGACTAAAGCTCAAACTCATTTCCTGGTGTGGTTTTTGTGGAGGATTTCATGCTGTATGTTTTTCACTACATTAGTCTGAATATAAATAAATAAATAAAACCAGCCCGAGTTCTCTGCAGCATGAAAGAAAGACTGCCACGTCAAGTCCAGGCGTCGCTTTTTCCCTTCACAGAATAATTCAGCACTTGTGTATGTGTGCGAGCGAGGGAATGTGAAAGATAGTGCTAGAAAACAGGAGAAGAGAGTGAGGGGTTCATTCATCTAAAATTGCTTTATATGTATAATAATTTAAAAAGCAAAAATGGCTTAAGAGCCATAAAAATGTCTAGAGAGTATTTTGGCAAGTGAAAAACTATAATTTTACTGCACTGTGCTTTCACGTGCAACATGCCAGACATATTGAATGCGGATATATTTATCAGATATTCAGCAGCTTTTTAAAGTCAAAACCAAATACATTTGACAAATACACATACTGATAAACTACAACCTTGTAAGTCACAAAGAATTTGCTAAATGCGACCCCTTACCAGGATCATACCTACAGAGCCTTAACACCAACAGGCATGTGATTTATCAGCGTCATTTCACAAACACAAAAGCGACAAATCTGGGATCCGTATATCAAAGATATCACATGCTGTGAGAGGGTGGTCTTAAAATCACAGAAATGCGGGCCAATGATCTGCAGTCAGTCAGCCATATATCAACAGGTCCCCAACAGGGTGTAATGAGTGAGCATCAATCCTGCCCTGCCTCAAATTGATGAGGTCTGTCAGAGAAAGGCAGTGTATATTCTCCATTTTATGGTGAGGCTAAATCAAGATGAAGAATACAAGGGACAGTCAGTCACCTGCTCTAAACCCATGTAATGAACAAGAGATCAAGTGAGCACGGACTAAAAAAAGTGTTCCACCTAATCTGAGACAATAATACTTTTTGTGTGCAAAAAAACTAATATAACATGCATCGTGGTACTTACCTGATCATGCATCGAAGACTGAAATGAAAGAGAAGAAATTGCTGAATATAGTCATTATTTTAGTTTTCTTTGTGCACAAAAAGTATTCACATGGTTTCATAAAATTAAGGTTGGACAACTGATATCACATGGACTATTTTAACAATGTCCTTACTACCTTTCTGAGCCTTGAATGTGGTAATTACATTGCTGTCCATGCAGGTTCAGAAAGCTCTCGGATTTCATAAAAAATATCTTAATTTGTGTTCTGAAGATGAATAAAGGTCTTACGGGTTTGAAATGATCAATGACCAAATTTTTGGGTGAACTTTCCCTTTACAGCTTTCCACAGTACAAAAACAAAAATGCACAAAAATACAAGTATCATTCACAAGCATTAATATTACAGCTCTATATTTGGACGCTTTAGCCATGAAAGTGATAAATGTATTTGCTTTACATAACAAATTATCAAAACAAGAATAATAGAAAAGATCTAGCATCAGATGACACTTGGTTTGATATTTTGAATCTAATGCAATGAAATTCAGACATTTGTAAATGACTGGCCTATTTTACAAGAACTTGACTGTAGGGTGAAAAATAATGGATGTCAAAAGCTACTAAACTGTTTTGTAACCAACATTTTTCAAATATCTTCTATTATGTTGCGCAGAAGAAACTCATAAAGTTTTGGAAAGAGTTGAGGGTGAGTAAATTATTGCAGAATGTTTATGTTTCAGTGGACTATACTTTTAAGTGAGACTTAAGTGACATAACTAAAAATCAATGAAAGCATGTAAACAGCATTTGACATCTGATTTAATACAGTATTATGCAACAATGTGATTTATGCACTAAATCCACTATGCACTTAAAAAAATTATTACAGATGCCACTGCCGCCTTCTCACAGTGACGGCCACCCTCCATTTTTCGCCTCTCATTTGCATAACATTAAGTATTTTTCAACTTTCTGATTCTATCACTGCATGTACCGCTCTGCTGTCCGTTTCTCAATGCCCTGAATGAACTTGCTGCTCAGCTCCCATGAACAAATTGAAAATGCTCACTCAGCTCCACACAAGTGGACACGTACACTTAGAGGCATTGGTCTAGTGATGAATCTTCTAGCCTGGCTCTGACTGAGATTGCAAAGCAGCATTTGACTGTTAGCTGGTAAACAGTTCTGTCTTAATCATCTCTCAGTGTCAAGACAAAGGCAAGAAGCAGCCTCCTCTAAGTTTGAGCCACAGGCACCCTGGCAGTCACAGCGTTAAAATTCAATCAACTCGACTTATCTGGTGCTCCTATATGAGGTCACCCTTGAAACAGGAGCTGAGGAAAGATCATTGATCATATGGGCTGTCATAGCAGCCCTGTGAACAAACACTGAAGGCCATGTGGATAGACCAACCAATCATGAGGTGCCAAAGGGCATCACACGCATTCAGTTTAGACTATAAAGATGATGAAGACAGGTCACCTACAGCATGTAAAATTCATCCTCATCACTGAGTCTGAAGATCCACAGAGAGAGATGGAGACAGCTGGTCAGACAGACAACTAGACATACTAAAAAGAAAGGTTTAGAAGGCACAGGCAGAGAAATAATGATGTCAGTCCATCCAGCTCAACCACCTGCAAGAGTGCTTCTTCCTCATATCAAAACATTGTGGTCACAAACCTCAGCAAACCTCCTTACCAGATACAAAATGATACAGCGATATTATTTTTTAAAATTCTAACCAGCCATTGGCACTGGACTGGATATCTCCACCAATTCTGAAATCGCATTTGCCTAAAATCTTGCTAAAATTAGGTCTGATTGGCTGTAATTGTGCTGGATCTCACAGCTCTTTTGTTTTCTTGTATGGAAAGACAACAGGTTGGAACAGTGACTGCATCCAAATATGCATACTTCCCTATACATAGCATAAGTACACTCTTAAAAAAATTAAGGTTCCACAGTGGGGGTAGTAGAACCATTTTGCATCGGCTCAGTGCTTATCAGTTTCTCAGTGAGATTTTGTAAGATGTAAAGTTTCCATGAATGTCAAAAGTTCTTCATGGAACCACTGATACCAATAAAGATCCTTTATTTTTAAAAGGCAGTGAGGGAAAAAAAAAACCTGTAAGCATATGTAAAAAGGTTAGCATGTTCAAAAAGATTAGTATGAACTTCACAGGCAAACAGTAGGCTAAAAGTAACCAGATGACCAACTTCTGGTGAGATTCTTGCAAGTGTGCATTTAATGGAAACTTCACTATACCGTGAGGCCATGGGAGAGGATTTATGAATGGCATACCTACTGTTATGCCAGCTGGTAGGTCAAATGATAATGACAACATGATGAATGTTGTATGATTAGACTACATTCATACTATAAAGAACCTTTTTATTGGTCACAAAGCAATTACTTATTTAAAAGAAGCACCCACTGAAGAGAGTATGCAATTTCCGACACAGATACTGTTACTTTTACCAATGAGTCCCACCAACTAGAATTTTAGCTCCATTGGAAGTTGTCACAACTTCTATAAAAAACGGTGAATTATTTTGTTGGTTGTGTCTGAGAACACCAAAATAATCCAAGAAAGAAAAAGCAAAATGGATAATGTTCAGGGTTCATTTACACATCAACTTCTATAAAAAAAGATGAATTATTTTGTTGGTTATGTCTGAGAACACCAAAATAATCCAAGAAAGAAAAAGCAAAACGGATAATGTTCAGGGATCATTTACACATCACAAAGGTCAACAGAGCCCAGAGGAAATCCTCACTGTAACTAAAATAGAAGTCCTTACTTCGGCTAGTAAAATAAGAGATAACTATGCCTGCTAGAATTCAAGGAGCATAGGAAGACACCGATCAAATGTACACTGTGATGAAATTATCTGCACCTAGCAAAACCCCCATCTATCTCTCTCCGTTCTGGCTGCTCAAACAGTTGTAGTGTCTTTACCCAGGCTATGTCTGCATTACATGAGCACAAGAGCATCAAGACAAGCGGAAGGTCATGTTCAGCCTGGGGGAGAGGCTCGTCCATTTACTCATGCAGATCAATATGATTAACTGGGTGGAAGCAGCCTCCCGCCTCTGCCAGCTTCTGTTTAAGAAAGGAAGCATGGCAGGAATTTATACCCTGCTGCTCAATTGTGCCAGTTTTCCCCCAGCGAAAGAGGGAAACAATGATACAGAAAGGCGGCAAACTGTTCATGTTAATAATTTTCTCTTGGCACACAACTCTACAGAGACTCCCAAACACGGGGATATGAGAGAGTCAAACAAGCAGTATCAGTGGAATGGCTATGTGCCAGTACTTTGAAATATGCTTGGGATGTGCCTTATCTTCACTTTCAGATGCTTTCATGTTTTGTAATGTCGTCGAAAATATGATTACTGCAAAAATTAAGGCCTCATTTGAGGTTCCCAAGATTGACAAACTGGTGGAAACCTTTGGAGAAAGTCTAAGCACTTGTTGAAGATGCCTCAAAGTGCACTTAAGGAACTTCAATATGCTTTTTAAGTGCATCAAAGCTTGTTGCTTATTATTATTATTGGCACTGTTTAGATTTCTAGTATGAACTAATGGGTACTTCAGAGAATTGCCCTTTTAGAAATGGTGCTTGGAGTTTCTCCTGAGAGGTCCACCGGTGTCTGTGCTGTGGCACATGAAGATGGGTGGTCTTAATACAACTGACAAACCATACGATTCTTGGGAAAAACCTAAATTGTAATTTAGAACAATTCTGGTTTCAGCACCATGGACAGCGAACAAACTCTCATTAATAACACACGTGTAGCCCAACATTGTGCATTGTTTCGTATAAATTTTGATTAGTGACTAGATGAAGGATTAGGCAAAGTCAGCTCTTCTTTTTAATGACATGAGCCCAATGAAATGCCTTTAGACTGAAATACTGGTTATATCTAGAAACCTTCATGTAACAACAAATGTTACTGATACAAAATTGATAAGCCACATGCAATTGTTTAAGTATAGCTTAACCATATACACACTGATCAATAACATCAATTTGTAAAGGCTTTTCTGGCTAACACATCTCAATAAAAGTGAGCATTTATCATTTTGATTCTTCAAGGGACACTTTCAGCTGCTTGTCTTGCATTAATAATCAATTAAGAAAGAAGGAGTGCAGTCTGTTCCCTGTGGTCAAATGACTGGTCAGAATCAGGTGATCTAAATGTGGCTACGAAATCTGTAGGTGCAATCTGTGGGTGAAGTAATATTTGGTTTTTAAGAGAAGGAAAGAGAAAAACTGGTTCCCATATCAACAACAGCATGTGTGAATGAATCAGTCAAGGAATAATTAAATACATTTTTTTTAATTATCACATATATTAGTCACACTCAATTAACCGTAGAAATATATTTATAAACAAAAGGGGGGGGGGGGGGTTGCTTACCTTAACTGCCTCTGCATGTGTGACCCGGTCAAACACTTTGTCATTAACTTTCATTATCTGATCTCCAATTCTCAAACCCTCCTTTTCAGCCAGTGATCCCGGTTCTACCAGTGACACGTAGATCCCAACTCCATGCTCGGATCCTCCCCGGATGCTAAATCCCAAACCCTCGTTGCTCTTGTGACGCTTGAGGGTCACCTGTCGGATCTCTCCTGGGGGCTCCGGTAAGAAATTTCTTCCCAGTAAAGGAATAAGAGTCGCTGTCCCATCGCTGCTGGTGCTGATATTGTCAGGAGACCCGCGCAGAGCGGCTTGAGAGGCGGAAGGAGGTGAGAAGTGAGCCCCGTGTGTTGGACTCGAATTAGCAGCCTCGTGGGAACCGTCTTGGTCACCATTGCGCGCAAGACCATCGGATTTCAAATAGAGCCCTTCTGATGTGTACTGATCGAACAGAAGCTGGTCCGAGCGCGGGATAACCAGCCGCAACATGGGCAGAAGCTGACGCTTGCTCGGAACGTTCAGTATGACTTTAAGCGTCTGGACCAGGTCGTACACATTGCGCTTGGAGTGGTAAACGTTGAGGCAGTGGATGAACTGCTCTCTCTCGAGGTCGCTGAGCAGCAGGTTGAGCGCGTTGTGAAGCTTCTTCACGTTGGCGGAAAGGGTACGCGCGCTAGACGCAACGGAGTTGCCCGAGGAAGAGTTGAGCGACAGGCGCTCCAGATCTGTGCTCATCCTCGCGCCCTTTGCCTGGATCACAGAGCCTCACGGAAGCGGTGGGGTCCGGCGAGCATTGCAGTAGCACCGGAACCGAGTCTACAGGAGCCTGCGGAGCGGCGCATGGCACTGCGATGCCTTGATGTTCACTGTCATACTTAATAATAGACCAAACGGGTCACAGAGGACCTACAAAACCAAACAAATACATTCAATTTAGGCCATTGTCCTAAAGAAAAAATAATAAATAAATAAAAAGTTTGGAATTAAAAATTGAATGTCAATGTCTAGTTACAATCTGGTTAAATTTATTTTGTTTGTTATAAGTAGCATTCTGTTTTTACATATGTTTTACATTTTGTGTTGTGTAGTTAATGTTTGCTGCATGAATTTAACGTCATGTGTTAACTGAATCGATAACACTGTGATCTCTCACTCTTATGAAACAATATAATTTTTCATTCATTATTTTTACTTAAATCAACATTCAATGTTTCCAGATATATTATTAGTAGTAGGCTATATCGAAAGTTTAGTGACAGACAAATGGAATTGAGTTTCAGATAAGTTTGAATATTAACATTACATGACATAATGGCATACGAATATGAATTTAATGATACAATCAAAATCAAAATTCCACCCCATCATCATTTTAAATTTATAGAAATATAAAATTTCTATAAACTTTAAACTCCAGAACTTTAGAAAGAACCTAAAAACGTAATTAAATCTATATATTAGACAGGAATGTACACCTTCCAAATAACACCGACAGAAAGCAGCGCGCTCCGGTGCGTCTCGCGCTCGCGAGAACGGGTCAAGTGGCCAGTGTCTTCTCCAATATCTCTGTCGTCACCAGTGAATCCCTTATGAGGGAGTTTAGGATCTTTGCCCATAAATCCAGAGCTTTACAACCACCATAATCACATGAATGTGTTCCTGCTGATTAGTTTTAAAAGTAGAGCCCCGGTTTGCGTTCGGTTTTAATCCACTCGTCCAGTATTTGGAGGATATGGCACCCAAACTAAAACGCGAAGTTGATATCCTTAGACACGCTCATAACATAAAGTTGAAACGCGCTTTAGTCCTTTGGAAAGTGCCCCAGGTGTATTCCATAGACAGAAAAAAAAATCTAACAGGTAGGAAAGTTCTTAGTTGCGTAAGTGCGCACAGAAACAAAGTAAAACGGCACGGAGACCGGCTGTCTTCGTTGTCTAGCCTTCAGTAGGAGCAAGCGGATCGACTGAACTGGCTCTCTCCAACGCGTCCCTGCACAGGAAATGACGCAGCTTATGTGGCGCGCGTAAGTTGCTTAGTAACCAACAACACACGAGTGAGGCGGGTACGCGCAGGACTTGCAAGTCCATCTGCTTATTTTAAGAGCCACGCTATTTAGTTTCACTGAGATAACGCTAGCCATCGTCGCTTTTTTATTATTACTATTGAATTCGCTTCAATTGTTGTATTTTCCGTTTTCATTTCAACTTTACTTCATTTTTAGTAATTTTGTTGCGTTTTTGTCATAAAAAAGATTGTTTTTTTATTTTATTCATATTAAATGAATAAATTAAACAAATTTGTAAATATCTTGTAAATCTATCTATCTATCTATCTATCTATCAGTTATAACTCTATAGTAGGCAAACTATCACGAATCAGCATAAACACATTACTAACATTTTACTAAATAGCATTGCTCATGCAACTTTAATCTCCTCCATTCTTCATCTGAATTGTAACAATCTGCTTCCACATTTGCTTTGATTGTGTGTTGGTGTTGCAGTTGACCTATGAATTCAACAAGAGAAACAATGGTTAAAACAGAAACACATAACCTACTAGTAAATCAAGAAACCAGGTTAATACTCTAAAGTCAATGTCCCTCAAGGGTTTTAGATGCATCCTTCAATCATGTTTTACTTCTCTATAAACATTTACAGTTCCGGCCACATTAGTACGGTTCACATTACTAGAGTACATGATGGAAAGCCTTTAAATCAAAATCCTTTACAGCATTCAAAACTGATCCCATAAAGCAGAACACTGAAATCCTGGCACAGATCTGAGTCAGCATTCACACATCCAAAGCCGAATGGGTTTCTGGCCAGTACTGGCACAGGTGTCGATGGTGACGTGCATCAAGAGATGATGGCTGGATATACCTTGTCAGAATCTCAACCCAGCTGAGCTTTGAACACGCGATTCCCATGGAAAGGCACTAATCAGACATTCCTAGTCCACCTGTATCAGATAAAGAGGTGTCTAGTCATTTTCTCAGAGCTTAGCAACACACACAGGTCAGGGAGGGAGGGACAGGGTGACAGTGAATGATTGATGGGCGTAATTAAAGCAGTTACCAAGTATAAGCGACAAGGTGGCAAGGTAAACACGATTACTCTGCCGTGCCTCCGATCTGGACATAGACAGAGTAACAATGAGCTAAATTCCAGCTTGGTAGGCACTGGAAAAAAGATCTAATTAACTCTCCCTACCCCCCTGCCTGAATCAGCACTGCTAATGACTTTGGCTATCTATTTGATTTTCAATTTATAGTGCAGACAACAGCACCTTATTGCACATGCCAAAGCTGAAAAATGTCTTGAGGAATAAAGCACCGTACAATAACACTATAGTCAGTTTGACAGGGAACTAATAAGGGGCATGTGCACAAGAAAATTCACAGGTGACGCTTGGAATTTGTTTATATATACACAGTCAAACCAGGGAGTTTTATCTTTGCACCGGCTGACTGTATTAATCTCTGTTTTGAGAAAAAGCTGCTAAGTACATTATGTAATAGGCTTAGGAAAGAGTGACTCAGAGCAACCTGGAGGTACCGGTGAAGAGCGTGAATGGATTCGTCCTTTGAACAGTTCTGACACAGACACTATTCAAGACCCCAGAGAAACCGATTTTTGGTGTTCATACTTAATAAACAACTGCATCTTTCATGCAGCTCTTGATCAAGTGGATAAAGGCAATTACGATAGTCACAGTTTAGCCTAATCCAACCTTAATGGAATAGTAAAACTCCAGTCCATCAACACCTTGTGAAATATAAAACTACCTGTCAGTAAGAAACAATTCAAGGTGTTTTAACTTAAAACCATCATTTCTGGCCAAAATATGAGTCTATAATCCCTAATAATGCTTTCTTCAATGAAAAAGTCCATACCCTTTAGTCCTCTCACATCAGTGTTCACCCACATATTGGTTTAATTTGACTTGATGGATCTGTTTAGTACAAACACACAGAATGAAATGGAGTCCATTGTGTGGATTTCTCATGGATTACTGTGTTGTTTTTATCAGGCAAGTGTTGTCATGCTAAATTTTGTTTTTTTTTTGGTGAGCTATTCCTTTAATTTATAAGCCATTATTTACCACCAAATTAATGTTACACAGTTGGTTAGCCTTTAGTAGGCCTGTAGGTACTGTTGGCTGGTTATCATCAGCCCCTGCTGGTGGATGTTGGAACTAAACACTCTGCTAAAAAAAAAACAAAACAAAAAAAAAAAAACACCCAGGCAGAATACAGTGTTTGCTTTTAAAAGCCGTAAATGGCAGGTCTAAAAATACTGAAGAGATAAGGACTTTGAGATAAGTGGGCTGTAAATATGTATCTGTGAGATTGAAGGAGATGAGGCTTCTCAATATGGATCTCATTTGTCTGCCGGTCACTCACTTGTTCAAGCAGCTCAGGTAATGTCATTGAATTACAAGGGCAATTTGCCTCCACTGCCAGATCTTGGAAACCGGTGAGGTCTGAGAAGGAACGTGAAAGTCCCCACTTTTAATGCTAATGTAAATTATAATCCATATTCTTTGGCCTTACAGAGAGATAGATGGTTTCAATAAACTGATCTATTTCTTTGGCACTGTCTCTAATTTTCAACCATATTAGCTTTGTCCTCCAGGCAGTTTAGGATAAACAAGGAACTTTTTGATATACAGTATTAAAAGTCAATATCTTAATATAAAGCGTCACTTGGTACAATTAATCTGAAAGATGTAGTTGTCTTGTGTAAAACCTCTTTTAAGGACAAGATTGTATACATTATGCCGCTTATAGGCAAAAATATAGTTTAAATACAATTTTGAATCAGTTTATTCGTATAGTATTAATATCTAAACATCCTTAAAACAAGAAACACATAACTAATTGTCCTGAAAATGAACTTTAATCTGAGCTATTTAGGTGAAGTTGAAAGGAAAGTTAATTTATGCAATAAATAAATACATACAATTTATTCTTTAAAAATACTGTAGATAGATTAACACAAGATCTGGGCAGATAAATAGATAAAGACTAGATTTAAGCATATGTCCCGCCTCAAGAAGCAGCTTGTGCATTTATCATTTTGAACTGCACTCAATGTGCCCTGCAATATTTCATTTTAGCATTATATTCATAACTGTTTATGTTTATTACCTGTTATATTTATTGTTCATTATTTACTGTAGCATCGGGGAGACCTGCCACAGCTCCCAGCTGTTAGTGCCATTCTCTTTGTTATATGTTGCACCACTATTATGTTATATTTCATCGTCATTCTTACAAACAGTGCCCTTACTCATATATTTTCTTGCCATAGCCTGACATGAAGCTTCGGGATAATGCTCAGTCCATAAAACATGGTTGACCTGGGAAGGGGAAAAAACAATATGTCATATTATGAATGCGTCTCTACAGTTTCAACAAACACGAAGCTTTCATTTCATCCCATCTTGAAGTGAATCCTTGCAGCAAAGCAATTTCACATTATGGGTTGTATATAATATGTCAGGAAGTCTCTTCATTTGTATTGATCTAACAGTTTGTGGTAACAAATACCATTAAAGCCATAATGACAAGAATTGATTGCTTGTGCTGTGTCTTCACTTTTGTTCAGAAAAAGTGTAATCAGCTCTCTTTAATGGCTTTAAACCACCACCATATTGTGGGACATAAACATTATCACTTTATAAAACAAATGATCGGCATCACAAATATGGCAGCGATCCAACACTGTGTACTCAGCAGAGGGTTATGTGGGGACTCTGCATGTCTAATTCTCAGTAGAGACAGCAATTTGCAGCAAAAACAGCCAAATGGCCAAGGATGACCACCTTAGCAGCTATCCAGTGACCACTTTTCTCTTGCAACACCCTTGACCTTTACTAGTTTGCCTCATTCTGGCTGTCTGTACCATTTCTGTTCTTATTAAACTTAAGGGCATGTCTCCCAAGGTGCTTTAAAGCTTCATAAAGGTACAGTAGGGGTGAGAATCTTTAGCCAACTCACAGAAATTCATCAGCTTCATTGTGTTTGTAAAACCATTTACCACATTCACATGATTTTTTTTATTGTTCTTAATATTTTTGTTTCTTTTTATATATCTTAATATTTACAAGTCTGAGTAATTCTGAGTCTTGAACAGTAAACTTTAGATTTAAGGATTAAACGAAAGTCCAACTAAAATGTTTCAGAAGTGATATGATACACTGAAATAATTACATTCATATACTTTGAAATAATTATTAATTAATAATAAATCAAAACAATTGACTAAGAATTAAGAGTTATTAACTAAGTATAGATTTAAAACATGGAAATATGAAGTAATACAATGTAAGAATGAAACACATTGCAATCAATAAACAAAAAGTGCTTTGAGTATAAAATAAGGAAAACTTGGTTTTTCTCCCACCCCTAAATCTAATTCTGCAAAATTCAGATATGCCACAAAAATGGCCCAAAACAATAGGAATTTATGAACCTGGAATCTGTCTGCATTGTTAAAACACACTTTGATCCACACAGCCCTCTATCTTTTTTATTGTGTGAGTACAGGTTAGCAGGTAGCACCTACCATTTCCCCATCTCTGTGTTTTCCAGCATGTACCATATGGAAATGGCAACAAGGGTTAGAACCTTTAAATTCTTCAGTGGGGCTCCATTAGCGTGGGTTGCTCTTTCACGCATATGCACGCATACATATGTTAAGAGCCTGTGTGAGTATTTTTACATGCACACTGTTATTTACAGCTGCAGGGCTGCTGTCTGCACATGAACCGTACCGTCCCAACCGCTGCCTCTCAGACAAATGGCTTTGGGCTATTTGGCTAAAGTGACCTTTGCTTTGCTCCCTTTTAAAAAGCATTCACTGAAATAACAAATAGGCAAGATGCTCAATTTGGAACTTGCCACATGGCATGAAATTTAATAGGGACAGGGAAACAACTTGTTGGAATGCACTCGCAGCACTTATTAAGGTTTTTTGTTATGCACAAGGCAACAATTAATGAGTCCCATGTGAAAATGAGCAGAATTATCAAAGTTGTATAATAATATTTTTTGAATCATGAAAATGTGATTTGAAAATATTATCATGATTGTCAGGCTCTACTCAAGTGGGTGTATAAAAACATATTCTATTTTTTTTTTTAAGAAAGCAATAATTATTTGTTTTCAATCAGTCTATTAATATGCAGTAGCCTACATTCAACAATTAATAAACCGAATATCACTGCACTCGTCTCTTCTACTATATGACTTAGGATATTAAACACAACCTTTACTTAGAGTATTTTTATTTATTTATTTATTTTAACACCGCGTAAAGCCCGTTTTTAATCATGGATTAAACTGGTTAATTTGTTTTAAAATGTGGCGCCAAATGACTCGGTGAACGTTAAGGCTAATTATATTTCGCAACAAACAACCAATTACAAACTACCTCAGTGCTGACCTTCATTAGCTTTTAACTATTCATGAACTTTATAGTGTCAAATCTGAGGGAAACTGTTAAAAACATAGAACAGCAAAAACACACGAAAACTGGAGAAATAAACAAGACTTGGCTGATCAACGTCGCAATATTTTCACCTATGGACAGGCAGTTAACACGTCACGCTCGATACGTGATGTATTTGTCCAATCAAAGTCTATTTGATATGGAGGACCAATCAGTTAATCAATTAATAACTCAATAAATCAATCAATTAATCATATGAACAAAGTAATAAATGACTTGTTATAAATGTAAAATAAATGTAGTGATGAATTTATTTGTAATTGCTTGCCACTTTATTTACTTTCAGAACCTGTTGCATAATTGAATGAATATGCAAATTAAGCCGTATTAGGCTATTTAAGTCAATAAAAACGAATCATTAATCAAATATCAGAGGCAGTACCTTAAGATGGCTCTGCATGATTAGTTCCATTCGTTTCCAATATTGCCAAGTTATGGAAAATATAATTATGGGTTGTTAATCATATCAAAGTCTATTTTAAGAAACAATCTGAGATCACCTGAGTATGAGAAAACATAAATTAGAAAAAAAGTATTATTTTTGACAAGGCAAGAAAGGTCGATCAATATTCATTTACACAACAGCCTCTCCAGAAAACTCTGTCCCTGCTCCACTCAGACAGAGCGTGACGCAATTTTGCACACACGTTAAAGGCAAAATTCGTAGTAGATATGGAGCAAAACAAATTTCAAATAGCTTTCACAGCTCAAACTTTTAATAAGCCGCTGAATTTATGAAGTCGACAGGCTTCTTTTTGTCAGCAAGAGAGTGTTCTAGCCAAAATAATGTGCACCGGCCGGGCATACTGATGCTGCTCTTGGTATCGTCTAAGCCACTCTAATCTGCTGCTGAACTTTCCTTTTATTATGCATGTCATTCTGCGTCTTTGTCTTACGGGTCTAGCTGGAGCTCTTTCAAAGAGCACGCACCACGCACGCACCTGTCAGCTCATTTAAGCGCGTGCTCCCCAGCTCAGCTGAGAGTGGCTGTGTTTATCCTTAGTTTATAATCGTCAGTCCGACAGGCCGTCCCTGTGGAGCTGCTGTCAGACCACCGGGGACCGTATGTGACGCATTACGCCCACGCACCAAAGGCCTCTTCAGACAAACCCTGTACCTGCAGCAGGAGGAGGAAGTCGGTGCTTCACTGCATGAGTGAGCTGATTTTTAGAGTCATTTCCACCTCCTTATACGGCAGGTGAATACATCTCTCTCCGTCTTGCTGTCAGTCTCCGATTCTAATTCTGTCCTTCTCTCCATTCACCTTGAAGTCTGAAATCACCTCCTCCTTCCTCTGTCTGGAAGATTCCCATTTCAATACCCAAAACCCTTTTAGTCCGACTTTATGAGTGCTAGTTGCCCATTAACGCTCACTCCCAGAAGGACACCAAAATGTCTTTATCATCTTTATCCTTCTGTTTAATTGTTCCTTACAAATTTACTGGAATGGAAACCTTCTAATTAGTGCTTGTACTTCTGAACTCACAATAAAAAGGTATTTTGAGTTTTGTGTAGCAGGGATGTGAAGTGGGTCTGAAATCAAAGGGTTTCTTTCTTCTTCTATATTTAAAAAAATGCTGTTAACCTGTATTTTTCATAATATTGAAGTCAATGGCTACCGTCAACTTTGGTTATACAGACAGATCTTCTTTTTGAGCTCTTTACAGCTATTTCTCACTCAGCACAATAGAGAGACTGTCAAAGAGAACAACTTAAATACACTGTAAACTTGACTTCCGGGCTACCAGTCCATCTACTCCTTCCTTGACGTTTAAAAAGGATCCTTCAAAGTTCAGCTGCTCTTTTAGCCAAGGGCTTTCAGACAGTTTGGAAGCTTTTACTAATGTGTCCCTCGTTTCACCCTCAGCTCCACACAGATTTCCCAGTATCCAAACAAGCTGGAATACTGGCAGAATTTTGTGTTTACCCCATAACCGCACCCGAGGGTCTATTTAACTCCCTCTCATCACACCCAAACAGCTGTAAACTTCTGGCTAACAGTGGCCATTTCTCACTTTAATGAGGACATTTAGCTGTCACTATTAAGGGACAAACCATTAGAATTCCAAAGAATTCCCTTTCCTGATTAAGTGCCTGTGTTCCACTCAGGTGAAGTTAACCCAGAGCGCATAATCACATTTCCTATCCATCCGTCTGTCAAATCTATTGTTTTATTTATCATTAAAAAGTATACAATAACTTAAATTGTTTTTATTTTTTGACTATATAATTAGTTACTATACTTTAATAGTTTTATATTTAACCTTTGTTTATTTGATTACATACGTTTTATCATGCTGTAGTTTAATTTGTGATTCAAATCTAACAAAATCGATAAAGTTATTTTAAAGGAATGGATCACATAAAAATGATAATTGAGTCACCCTCAGCCCATCTAAGAGGTAAATGAGTTGGTTTCTTCATCTGAACACAATTGTAGATATTTAGCATTAAATGTCTTACTCATGAATGCATTCTCTGAAATGAATGGGTGCCATCAGAATGAGACGATAACGAGTAATCCACAGTCCATTTAGTCCACTTGTAAAGTGAAAAATAGCATACTTTTTAACTTCACACCCTTCCGCCCTTTATACAAAAAAATTGGTTTCTCCATTAAAAAGTCACCTTGTCTAATTCGGGAGAGAAATATACACAAATCATGCACAGTTTATAAGCAAAACTAGTCCAAATCAGAACTGGAATGAATGAATTTGAATGAATTTGACACAACAAAACAAACAAACACATAAGAGATGTCAACCATGTTAGGAAAAAAGACTACATCCAATTAAAGCTCAAGCATTCACTCAATTCATTTGGCTGAACTTACAAGACAAATGTCATCTTCCTTTAATTTGGTGCCCTTTTCTCAGTGGAACCAACAGATGCCACGATGTTTGAAGAAGCAGGAACATTCCTGATGAGAAGGGAAGCAATTATACAGCGGTTTCTCAACACTGGAGAGCTAGCGGCTGCAGGCCTGTCACACTTCACCGTCATGCAGAAAATTGGCCATGCTCAAACTGTGAACTCTGGAAACAAATTTAACCAGATCAGGCCAGTATTCCACAGCTGGACCAACTACCTTATAGCAAAGCAAGTGGATGAATTTGAGTTGGGTAATTCCCAACTCGGCTTTGGGATATAGACCATTGGCTCTCAAAACCAAATGTTTGTGTACTTTGAGCTTTGAAATTGAACCATCAATAATGAATTTAATGTTAAAATCATATTAAAACAGAATAAATAAAACAATCCATGTAATTTTGCTCAGATAAAACTTGTAATTTAAAGGATGTTTAGACACTTTTACACAACAAAAACACTGAACACAACTGGATGGATTAAACATGGTTCTTTTTGCTCTGAAGCTCTCAAATGATAGGAAGTTGTGATGTAAAGTAGTTCTGGGCAGCAGTTCTCTATCATAAATGCATGAGTGAACATGACATTGACATTCTGCAGACAGGTCAGAGGAGTCCGATTTTCCTCGCATCGGCAACCAAGAAAGTGCATGACTGAAAACCCTCATACAAGTCAGCAACAGAAAATGTTCACAGCGGAAATTGGAAATTCTCACAGTGCTGTTTCTGCCCTGGTTGCGATGGGCATCCGACTGGGATCAGAGATAACGTGTACATGGCTGAGGTACAGATCTGAGTCGATGGCAAGCGCTGTACTGCTTGCAATGATTTGAAGTTTGTCAGCGGAAACAAATCTCTGCATTCGTTAGAAAGAACACAGACAATAAAAAAAAAAAAAAAAAGAACAGACAACTTCTGCTTGTCGATTTTATTTTATTTTTGTTATACGCTGTTAATGTAGGAATAAGTTCAAGACGATACACAGAAAAAAAAGTTGTACTTCCAACTGTAGTGCAAATACAACAACAAAAAAAGTAAATATTTAAACATCCTTAAAACAAGAACTTACTTGATAAGCAAAATTGCTACTGTACGGTATGTGTAATGCTTTCAACAAATTACAATGTGTTGACTTGTTTTACAAGAATATATTTTGAATGAACTTTATTTTTATTTTTTGATATTTAGTTTGTTCTCGCAGCATCGACCCATCACATTTAACAGTGCAAGAAACTTTAATACAAGCAGTATTGCTTACCAATAAAAATCGATCTTGTTTTAAGGATACTGTTGCTGAACGTTTCTGCAATACAGCAAGGCATGTTTTTTCCACAGGTATTTACAAGGACAATGTTTACAATATTCAATATCAGAGGGGTCATTTGGCAGGATAGCATTTTTTGTCATGGATTTTAAATTATGAATATGTAATATTATGCATGATTTAATAAATATGAAAAAGCATGCATAATCACACTAGACAAGAATGAGCTCCCTTTTGTAAATAAACCGTAGAAAAGCACATTGTATAATATGAAATCTCAAAGGGTGATTAGGGTGATTGAATTTTCATTTCAGTACATAAAAATGTGATGCATTAAAATATTATTTTAAATAAAACTAAATCAAATTATTAAGGCACGTAAAACACAAAAGAACCCCAAACAAATCAACAACAAAAACGTGTGACAATTGCTATTAAAGGAATAGTTTGCCCAAAAATGCAGACAATTTGCAGAAAACTAACTCACTCTCAGGCCTCCAAGAGTTTGTGTCTTCAGTAGAACAGATTTAAAGACATTTTGCATCACATCACTTGCTGACCAATGGATCCTCTGAAGTGAATGGGTGCCATCAGAATGAAAGTTACAGAAACCGCTATAAAATCCATCAATAATGCATTTTAACTGGAATCCATTGCTTCTGGCTAAAACATGAGCCTATAATCTATAATATTGCTTCCTCCGTCCTCTGACATCAAAATCCAGAGACAGATTTGTTTAGAACGGTTGGCTTGTGAACAGTACTTGATCTGTGCATATTTCTCTTCTGATTTTCACTCTTTATGTAAAGAGCACTCATTTTATCCGAGAGCAATGGTTTAAGGTTAACATATCTTTATGATGGCCTGGAGTTCTGTGGATAACTTATGGATTATTGTGATGGTTTTATCAGCTATTCACACTCCCATTCTGACAGCACCCATTCACTGCAGAGGATCCACTGATGAGCAAGTGATCTAAAGCTAAATTCCTCCAAAGCTTTTCTTATGAAGAAACAAACTCAATTACAACTTGGAATGCCTGAGGGTGAATAATTTTTTGGGGAAACTATTGCTTTAACAATTAACTTATTTTAGTTATGCTTTACAAATGTCAACAACCTCAAAGACCTCCTCGTATCTTTACCATTATGAAAACCAGTGCAGCTGTGCTGGATATTAATACATCGAACACAACCTGACCTTCACAAACCCTCATCAGATCCGTGTCCACTCCGGGCTCCTTCATTTAACACTCGCTCGCGAGCACAAACGGTAATCACAAACCGCTGATTGCAGCAAAGAGACAAGAGAAGCAATCAGGGAGAAATCTCTCATTATCATGCGATCACTCTGTATACTATAAATCGAAAGGCACAAGCGATGCAGATTTTGATGCTGTATCACCAGAAGCAGCAAGAGGAATGTGACACAGAACAGACATGCAATGTAATGCAAATGTCAATCACCCTGAAAATGGATGGTTTCAGATGAAGGATTATTTTGTGCTTGTCTGACGCCTTCTGAAAGCCTGAAGGTTTTCTATGGATGATTGCTGTTTGACCAAAGACACATGAGATGACAGGAGAAACAAAGACTTGACGGCACAGACAAACTCAACAGGTGATACGCACTAGGAGTTATATGTGAAATGAAGTTGTGCAAATATCAGACTACATTTATCAATCTTAAAGTAACAGGGCAGCTAAAAATGTTGAAAAATAGTCTGTGATTATTTATTCACCCTCATGTCATTCCAAACCTGTAACACTTTCTTTCTTGAAACGTAGAAAGAAGAAATTAATTGACCGTGAAGAATGTAATTTAGGTTTGTGTTAAGTAAATGATGTTTTCATTTCATTCCTGGGTGAATGAATCATTTAATGCTTACAATCATCAAACATATTGAAACGGATGGCAGCATGTGGATATAGATTACCACTGTGCTCTAATATGACATGGAAACTCTGTAGCTTTATCATTGCTAAGAATTCATTTGGACAGCAGTATTTAGATTTTTTTGCACCATCAGATTCCAGATAGGTATTCAAATAGTTATATCTCAGCCAAATATTGTCCGATCCTAATAAACCATACATCGATGGAAAGCTTAGCAGGGCTCCGGGTGGCACCCACTACATCAAATCATTAGCGTTCTCTGAAGTACACACACTAAAATCAACATGAATAACCGAAACACACACAATCCCAGAGGGTTCCCAAATAAATCTCAAGATAAAGTACTCAGTATGTTACCTAATGCATCCTGACTTGCACAAAAGGGAAACATTTAGAAATTGACATGTAGAGTCTTTTTGTAACAGCCTTCAAAAATAAAGGCGAGCCACTCACATCGAGAGCATCCATCTGTGCACACAGAAATAATGATGTTAACAAAAAAAAGAAGTCTTTATTTTACAAAGTGCCTGCCGTGTGATTTACGGCGCTCGGGCACTAATGTTTCTGTCCCAAATATGGCAGATGGAACATCTAAATACTGCGGCAGCTGAATGGCTTTGTCCAACATGCAAGAGTGTCACACTTTGCAGGCACTCCATGAGCTCAAAAGTAAGGAAACAATATTTGTGGTATTTCACCACCCATAATGTGTAAAACTGCCAGAGAATCTGTTCTTCTGGGTCTCACCACATTTAAATAAACATTTAAAGTGCACAGTTAAAGATTGGTGTGGAACACGCCACCTCAGACCAGAAACATTCCCACAGAGAAACTCTGAGGGGCCACTTCCTGTGGAAGCCTGCATCATTTCCGGTTGAAGCCAACACCAAGTGAGGATTAGCATAATTCTGGCCTTCACCCTCATGAGGTGGAGGGCCATATTGGCAGTGGATGGGCCTCCGTGTTGAACACGTACTTATCCAGACTGATCAGCTCGCTGTCGTCAGAGAACAGGAGGAAGAGATACTTCAGCGTCTCGCCCAGGAAGAAACTCTCCATCTTATCTCTGGGCACGGGGTTCACGGGGTCACGGACGTTACCTATGGAGGTGTAGCCCCCGCTGGGGACCTGGGACAGGAAGCAAGTAAGAAGCAAGTCAAGTTTGTGTTCATTGGGCTATGAAATGTTTCTGAATGGGACCAACAAGTCAAATTACTTACTAAAAATTACTGTCATTTTATGGCTGATTACAGATAAGTGGATGAGATTAAAATTCTATAATATTTTAAATCCCCTAAAAACTAAAAAGTGAATTGAAGCATCAATTTTGAAGTTTGCCTAAGGTTATATTTAACTCTGACATAAAATATTTGATATAAACCTATGATATATCTAATTATTAAACATGTAAAACTATTAAAACACATTTTAATTAATTGAAATAAAGCTGAAATGAAATAAAATAAATATTCAATGAAAAAGTCAAATTTAAAGAAAAACTTGAAATGTTAGACTAGTATATAAAATATCTAAATATATATAAAAAAAACTTAAGAAAATAAAAAAAAAACTTAAAGAAAAATAAACTAGAATATAATGAGTTGAACTAAAGATGAAATAGTAAAAATAAAAGCTCTTCAAAATATCAATAAAAATAATAACGGTATATAAAATACTAAAATAACAATTACAGTAAAAAATAAAATACACACAAACACACATATGCATTACATACATACATAAATATACATACATAATATACATACAATATTTTGTAGTTCTTACTCACTCTGGTGTACTTGTTGAAACTTTGCAGTATGTCCCAGCCCCAGTCCCTGTATTTGCTGTCCTTGGTGAATCTGTACATGTAGAACAGACTCTCAACGGTCTCGGGTCTCAGCAAGTTGTGTCTGTCTGCAGGCTGCACACACATACTGGGAGAGTTAAATATCTGTTCATGTGAAAGGGCACCACATTTTTATAAAAGTCATCCTCATCAGTGCTGAGTGCAGAAAAGATGTTCTTCAGAACAGATACTAGAAAAGATAAACACAAAGGCCTTGATTGGACAGTCTGAACACAGTTTCTCCAATATTTGGGGGGCTTATTACCATTTCATTTCTAGATGAAGAAAAGTAAATGAATGATGGCTCCATTCTAAAAGCCTGCATCAGCAGTATAAGGCCACGGCTCCAACCGCCCAAGGAGTTTATTGTCAGAAATGAGTGGTGACTGTACATGTTAATGTACCTTCACATCGATGTCCCGTCCGTTGTTGGACTGCAGGTTAAAGTGAGCGATCTCTGGGCTCAGGCCCGTCTCCATCTGTGCATACATCTGATGACACGTCTCCATCAACTGCAGAGCCAGGTCCATGTGATCAGCGGGCAGACCGTTGTGAGCACCGAGAGCCAGCGTGCCAGGAAGAAAACACACCAAATGATCCTGGATCAGATGGAGAGAGTGTTGTGATGGAGAAAGAGTTTAATCCTGCAAAGACTATTGTATCATATTTGATACGAAAACGTATGTCTGAAAATTATCAACATGATCAAAACTTTGCTGAGAAACCTGATGTACACAATCTTCTACATAACTCCAGGTGTCTGTTTCATAGTACATAGGTTTCTTATATACCGTATTTTCCGGACTATAAGTTGCACCTTTTTTTACATAGTTTGGCTGGTCCTGCGACTTATAGTCAGGTGCAACTTATTTATCAAAATTAATTTGACATGAACCCCGAGAGAAATGGACCAAGATAAAACATTGCCATCTACAGCCGCCAGAGGGCGCTCTATGCTGCTCCAAAGTGCTCCTGTAATCTACACTGAGCAGCATAGAGCGCCCTCTGGCGGCTGTAGACGGTAATGCTTCTCCTGGTGCTTGGTTCGAAATAAATGCGATTTATAGTCCAGTGTGACTTATGTTTTTTTCCTCGTCATGACGTATTTTTGGACTGATGTGACTTATACTTAGGTGCGACTCATAGTCCGAAAAATATGGTATATTAAATAGCATTATATGCACAATTAAAACTAAAGAGGTTAGATGATAAAACTAAGAATTAAATAGCTTACTAAGACTTTTATTATTGGTAGACAGCGTCTATATGCATTTTCTTTATATGCATTTTACTGTATGTACATTTTCTGCGATACTATTATAAAGATCTTATTGTGTTTCATTAAAAGTTATTAGAATTGTATTTTATTTTTTGACCACATAAATATTAGCAGCTACATCAAATTGCATATTTGTGCTCAGTTTGGGTCTCTGAATTAAAAGCGTGTTGTTGTTCTTTTTCTCCTTGAGGATGAGTTCCATATTTTATTATATATTATACTACATGAGTCATAAAAACCTGATGTATTAAATATGATACAGTTTTTTTTAAGATTTAAGATTTGTAGTAAGATTTAATCCTAGATATTATAGGATCAGATGCTGTGCTGCGTGGTACAGATTAAAGCTATTAATAGTGTAACCCCATGAAAAAAAAATAATAATCCCAAAGAAAAAAAAAAAAAAATCACAATTTTTCCAAATCCGTATACTGTTATTTTTCCATGTGGAATCTTTTTATTATTCAATGTGGAAAGTATATATTTTTTTGCCATTTCCAAGTTTCTGTTGTACGGGAAAAAACACAGCATACAAGTTTGGAACAGCATGAGAGTGAGCAAATAATAACATTCTTTTCATTTTTTTCAATGAACAATTCATTAAGAATGACACTTGGAAGCAAAAATGAGGTGAAGTTATGACACACCATTTTAGGATTGAGATGGCCATTGGACAGCTCCCCAACGAAGGTCAGTTTACTAGGAGAAGTCTGTCTCAAGAGATTCTTTCTGACACCCTCTATAGCCTGAAGATAGTCCTCTAGCAGCCTGAAAAGATATAGATGCATCACACTCTGCATTTGAAGTGATTAAGTTTGCCCCCTAGAGGCAAAATGAGCTACTGCATTGCAACTGTACAATAATACATAAAACCAAACATATAGAAAGAGCTTCACTTCAACCCCATTAAGGTCTTTGTGAGATTACACAGACAGGAATCGGGATACAGAGGTCATTTAAAAGAACCAGCTTCCACATCAATGACTATAGTCATTAAGAGTCAGTGTCTACTGAACCCCAGTGGACACCTTTTTATTGAATTATTCAAAACGGAACCCTATGAAAAAAGTACTGTGGAGCGAGTTTAAGTGATGTCAACACAGCGGGAGTCTAACGAGACTCAGGTGTGAGCAGAAGCACTGACGTGAATGACAATGACTCGTCAAGCTCCGGCAGAAAGAACAGGAAGACAGAATAACATCCTGTCAAAAGCAGAGAATGGCTGATGTCGCATTTCCCCAGGAGCGAAGGCACCTTGGCACCAACCCTAATGGTGGACATGTGCAAAACGTGCCTGTGACAGTTGTTGTCATAATGCTGGTGTCTTGCAGGGGCTTTTTCACCCATTTACTGTCAATAAGACAACAAAACTTCAGTTCAACTGGTTAGAAAAGTAATAGCACACCTCACCTCAAAAAAGCCAAGTGATTTTAGGCATCATAATATTATAATGTATGGTATAAAAATAGTATACATTTCCAAAAGTAAAATGGCATTAAAAGATGGATATTCATTGTTTAAATTTGCTAAAGAATGCATTTTTATTAAATTAATTTCAAGCATTAAATGATGGCAAAGGTCATCTAAATGTAATAATAGATAAAATAAGCATACAGAAGTAAATATCCAATAGTGTCCAACTGATATTGATCAGTATAATACATATTGCGTATATAATATAATATAATATATGTATTTATTTTTTCTTCCTTTTTAAAATTATGAGTAATTGCCTTTTGAGTGTAAAGCAGGTAAATTAAATGTAAAATAAAGGAAAGAAACATTCAATAAAATATTGACTGACCATAATAAAAAAATAAAAAGAATAATTAAATAAAAAAGAATTAAATACATAAAATGCATGAAGTGGATTCCTACTAAATAAGTATGAGTAATAGTGATGCTGGAAATCCAGTTAAAAATATTGCATTAGTATACCAGTTTATATATATATATATATATATATATATATATATATATATATATATATATATATATATATATATATATATATATATAATCAGTTTGATTATCCAATGGTTGTTCAGAAAGTCTGTTTTTAAAAGAAGGATTATTTTTGTGACTGTTTGATGTTCTTAGATGTGCACAAATTACACTCTTCAACTTTATTCTAATTCACAAGAGGTTTTTAAGTGCTAGAATGCAGACGGTGACATTCAAACAGAAAATCACCTGAAATACAAAATATAATTTAAGACCTCTTAAAACTAATTCCACCAACATCAGAATAAAATGTTCCAATAGTGAATGCACTGAAGTCCTCTCCAGGTTTCTCCAATGCCTGTACCTTTATCACTGTCAAGGCTAAGTAGCATGTCTACGCTTTTCAAAAAACTGTCCTTATGTAATGATTAAAACGTGCTCCGAGTCTTTTTTTTTTTTATATATATATACTTTTCTGGTGCAATTCACCCTTTCAGTGACTGACAATGTTAATCAATCATATCAGCCCATGTGTGACCAGAATCATAACCTCAGTACATTAGGCTCAGTGAGCATCGTCAATTCCCTGGGACCCATTAGCTAAAAGCACCAATGGGCTATTGACACTCGGTCCAAGCACTGAATTTATGAACTGAAATCAGCCAAAGCTGCATTTGAATCTGCTGTTAACTCACTCAGTCTCCTTCTTGCCACCCTGTAACCACTGTTTGAGCAGGTACTCATAGTAGCTGTCCGCACGGGCCCCCAGCGTAAAGGCCCCTCGACGTGTGAATTTCCCACTGTTTGTGTTGATGAACATGGGAACCAGACCGTCACGCTTTCCCTCCAATCGGTGAACCTGTCTGGTCACCTCCTCCACTGCATTCTAAAAACAGAGGGCAAAAAATAATAATTAATAATTAATAATTAAAAAAAAAAAAAAAAAAAACAGAAAAAAGCTTTTAAATATTAGTGAAAAAGAAGAAATGAATTAACAAAAAAAATATATATATATATTATATATACACACACACACACATTTAAATAAAAAAGTAAAATAATAATACTTTTTTTTGTTGTTGTTGAAAAGATAGTACCTGGTACTGTGGGTCCTGTGTGAGTCGGCTGAGCTCTCTGAACTCCAGCTGAATGCTGGTCACCTCTGCGACTGTGCTGTCAGTGGTCCATCGTGGAGGATGAGCGGTTCCTTTACCGATGTTCACGTCAGAGTAGGGGATTTTAGATGGGGTTTTGAAAGCAGGCATTAATCTGAATCCAATGTCTTTCTGTGAGAAAAGAGACACAACATGTATTGAGTTCTGTGGTCCATTGAAATAAACCTTTAAAGCTATACTTTACATTTACTAGGACAAAACTGAATGATAATGGAGATGCTACTAAGATATGAAGTACTCACAGCTTTATCCAGGAAGAGAGTGTCTCCGGTCAGGTGGTATGTGCTCAAGAGACCTCCCAATATACGGATGGTACTCTCAAAAAGATTCACATCCACATTCTTGGAAAAGGCTAATTCTGTCTCAACCCACTTCCTGGCCTCTTCAAACTCTATTACAGGAAGAATTAGAGAAAGAGGGGGGAAAAGGGAAAATATATTATTTTTCCATTATTATTTGAAGTTTTTATTGCTTAATATACACATACATATACATAAATACATACACACATATATACAAATACATACATATTTTTTTTTTTTTCATTAAAAAAATAAATAATTCATTTGCATATTGTAATTGACAAAATTGCAGCTTGACTGGAACACACTACATACAAAAAAATATTTAAAAAATAAAGTCATTTTATGTTTATCTTGATTCTTCTTTATAAAATCTATACATGAAAGCCATTTGAAAGGTCGCAAAAATAAATAAATAATAAATACAACTCAGATTTACAGTGGCCTGGCTTTCTATTACAAAATGAAAAATGGTCAGTTTTAATAAAAATCAGCATCTGGGAAATTAAAAAGTGCCTGTGGCTGAAGAAACACCCTCATGTTGACAATAGGAAAGAAAAAAAGAATACATCTGAAATCTGAGCACAGTGATCATGGAACAGACAGAAGCTGTGATTATACGACTCACCGTCTTTCAGACCCAGGATCCACATGGTGTCCAGTGCATCAATGAGAGTTAGGCCCAGGCCGAACCACTCTCCATGGGTCTTAGACATGGGCTTCAGTTCATCATGACCCCACGCAAAGGCCTTATAGCCCTTCCATGCGTGCCTGAAGGCCTCCCTCACCGCCTCCACACGATCCACAGCCTTCACTGTGACTGTCACAGAAACACATTCAGATGATCACGTGTTAAAGATCAGCCATCACAGACAAGCCAAACTTTGGCATGGACAAATGCCTCAAATTACAGGATCAATTCTGATACCTGGTGTTAAGCTGGCAGCTTTCTCGACATCAGCCACGGTTCCTTCTTTTCCATGGGCGGTGGACTGAAGCTCCGTCCCCTGCTCCGCCTCGATCATCGCCCCACGCCAGCTAGGAATCCAAAAACTGGCATCAGTTATGACAGCAGTTTATCGAAGATCCAACCCAGAGATTCAACACCCGTAATCGCACCACTTCCTCCCACACTCATCACAATTAAAAAACGCAATTACACACGATCGGGAGATGGAGTTCTGTAACAGGACACAGCTGGAGGAACTGAAAGCTCATCACAACTCACTTCAAACCCGCTGTGTTACCAGCTCAACTGTTAATAAACTCTTCCCTAGAGCTCTAGCACTCCACAGGAGTGTTTATCTTCAGCTCCTGTTGTCTATTTCTCTGCTCTTTCTAAAAAAGAGAGGTCATCCTAAAATGAAAATCCTGTTATTTTTTACTCACTCTAACATTCCTTCTTTTTATAAAACAAAAAATGTGATATTTTTAGCACACTTTCTGTCACTGTAAGGAGCTCCAAGCATGAGAGTGAGACTAATTACAATAAGTGCCAATAAAACTCATAATTACAGTCTGAGCTTTAATACCTCTACTTAATTAAAAGGTTATACTAATATAAAATACTAAGCCAATAACAAATAAATGTCAATGTCTAATCCCAGGCGAATCATCATTCTCAAAACTCTCACAGAAAATGGGCTAATTTCTTGAATGTAATAAGCCAAACCTAATGACTGTTTTTGCTTCTTTCCCTCCGTCTTCATCTCTCTTGACCATGGCTTCTTCTCCATCTTTCACCTGCCAGTCTGACACATTCCCTCGCTTCTGTAGGACTGGAGGACCACGCTTGCTAGGGGGCTTCCTCTGCAGATTCATACCACCCAACATAAAAAGAGTAGGTGAAGAATCTAGTATCTTATGAGGAAGGGCAATTAATGTGAATGCACTGATTTAAAAAAATCTTCAACCCTTGTTTTTTTAGAATTTAGAAATTCTAGCAAATTTTGGTACACTTTCTTTATTACTGTTAATATTTGCTCATTAATTTATTTATTTATAATGCTTTAATTTTGTATTTAAAAATAATTGTACCTTTTTGTATCTTTTTAGATGATTAAATATTCATATTAAATTATTTTTAAATTACTTTTAAAGCTTTTATTTGGAATTTAGAAGCAATTGTAATTTTGGTATATTTTAATTTATTAATATAATTAATATATTAAATACTGAATTAAGAAACTTACAGTAAAATTCTGCTCTTTTTAGTCAGAGCTGTAAAAAACCTTTGCAAATGAGTAAAGAAATGATAAAGTGAACAATATACTATTTTGCGTATCAGTAACATCTGAGAAGTATACCCACTAGGGTTGCAAAGGGGTGGAAGATTTTCTGAAACTTTCCAAAAATCCCTGGAATATTCCAAAATAAATTCTTGAAAGTTTCCAAAATTTCTGGAATGTTTCCGAAATTTACTGGAAAATGTTCCACCTTTTTGCAACCCTAATTCCTACTAACCATAGCTGGAGGTTTGGGAAGTAATGGAATGCTTGGTCTTTGAATCTCTGGCATCACTTCTGGTGGGATGTCCTGGACCCCCGGGACAACTCCTGGTGGGATCTTTTGGATGAGGCCAGGAGGAATGGGCCTGAGACCTCCGTTATCCATTTCAACCCAGTCCTCCTTCAATGATCTATCAGAGAGTCCTGGAGAATAAACAGACACAAATACATAATATGTGAATTATTAATGCGATGTTTAATAAAACATCTTCACCCAGTAGCTAATATAAATGGGCAGAGGTTGCACCAATCATCCAACTTTTGTGTTTTCCCCTTTCATATCCAGTGAAATATCATTAGAGGTGAATGTATGAAGTACCTCTCCATTGATCCGTCAGGCTGGGATAAGAAAGAATCCCACAGATGAACAGGAAGGCCAGCAGGAAAAGAATCAGACTACGCTGAAGCCGAGACAACTGCTTCCATTTCTGCCACAACAAACAAAAAATTCAAGGACAATTGGAGGAAAGTGCAGCAATTTTATATTTGATGGCTTGCAACTGCAATGACTGCCAAATATACAGTACTAAAAATACATCTGCATGGAAACAAAAATATGATTTATCCCTCAGGTTCTCTCTCAGTACAGACCTCTTTATAATTTAATCAACCGAACTAATTCATTCGACGTGAATCTCAGATGATGGGAGACATTAAAGGGATAATTGTCTTAAAAATCTATTAGTTTCCTCGCCCACATATTGTTATTTTCTATCTTCTTTGAACAAAAAAATTAAATACAATACCTTTCAAAAGTTTGGGGTAAGTTAGACTTTTTAATGTTTTTCAAAAGAAAGTCTCTTAAGCTCACCAAGACTGCATTTATTTGATGAAAAAATACAGTAAAAACAGTTATATTGTGAAATATTATAAGTTAAAAGAACCATTGTATTTTGAAATGCCATTTATAATATCAAATCTAAACTTTCACTTGACATTACTTCACTTTTGAGTGTCACATGATTCTTCAGAAATCATTTTAATATGCCGATTTGATGCTTAAGCAGCATTTCATATAATATATGAATTTTATTTTGAATTAAAGCTAAACACATGTGCTTGGGCTAAGCAGGGAGCACACGTCTGCTTTTTGGAGATAATTGATTATATACAAATTAGTAGATTAAATAAAAGAGGGTGAAAAAAATCTAGGGTTTTGACACCTAAGACTGAACACGACACCTGCAGTGCCAGCATTCTGTTCTCTGAATATTAAATAGATTTCAAGATATCTTGCAGACAGGAAAATGGCACTTATTAACACAAACAAATAAAGGAGGCAGAAGCCATCAGCCTTCAAACATCACCGTTAATGAATAAAAAATACATAATGCTTCATATTTTTGTCCTGCAAAAACCAGGTAAAGAGTTTAGATGCCATTTTAAGAAGAAAATGCCCAGGCACTAACCCTCCAGCAGGACTGTCTCCGGTGCTTGCCGTTGGTGTAGCCGCGGCTGTGCTGGTCTCCCAGCGTCAGAGAGACAAAGTCCTTCCTCTGTGGCGAATACATCTCGAACACAGCCACCACTCAAAAACACTGAATCAAATAGGTGAGGGAGGAAAAAAAAAGACAGGAATGACACAGATATCAAGTGATTTTCCCACAAATCACTTTTCAAAACATGAGCTGGTCTGTTGTTCCAGTGACACTGATCTTTGCAGGTCCCTGAGGAGAATCAAGGTGTAAAATACAGATCTGTTCAGAAGATTAATTACCACCAGACTAATTCTGGACTAAATCAAGGCAGGGGGAAGCACACTGGCATCCATCTGATCTGAGAACAGCACCATGAGACGGAGCCGTTCACCTTGTTGTCCCGGGGCCATGAGAGCCATGTAAGAGGGGATTAGGAACATTAGCCTAAATCCATCTGGTTTCTATCATACAGTACCAACCTGAGCTTATGGGATGGAATAGATTTAAAGACACTGGCCTGCCAAGATGACACACATATGCTGCTTATACAGGAAAAGGTTGAATGCAGGTTGTCCCAAATGCAAATTACAAGCAAAATTCCCTGAGTGTGTAACTTTAGTATGCAATGAGCTTCAAGCTCTGTTTGAGACAAGGTTCCCACACTCTTAAACCATTTCCACGACTTTCCTGTTGCTGGATTTGAATATTTCTTTAAAAAAAAAAGATTGATTTAAGATTTAATTTCTTAAATGTTTTTTTTTCTCCACTAGAGGTTGCGTATTTGAAACAAACAAACAAACGTAGTTTGTTGATGGCTGGACTGAGTGTGGAATCATTAGGAGTTGTCTTCATCCTCACAGCCGATGCAATCAGAGGAGACTCGGGCAGAAATCATGTTCATGGATGAGCTAATGATTTATTAACGTAGTAGAATGAAGCAGGGTGAAGTTGATAGACATCAGAGCAAAACGGGGCCACTGAATGAGCGCGACGCATGGCTCGAAAGCAGCGGAGCTTTTATCATGCCACATTCGACTGCTTCCGCTCCTTCCGGTTGTGCGGATGTGGGAAAAAAGCAGTGCTGTTTTATCATACTAGATACGTTTGAAAGCTCTGTTATACTGTTACCCTGTGCGGTCGTCACCTGTCTAATAAAACACATGCCATATTAAAGCACCTTTCCATGTTTTCTACAAGACAAAACCGGAAATCGAGGGTGTGTGATGTCATCGGCAGGCGACACAATGAGACCATTGACACGGTCTGTGTCACTAGTTAAAAATGCTTTTTTCTCTGGATTTAAACATTCTTCGAAACATTTGGGATAATGCATGTACACAAGTAAGCAAAATATATAACACTTTTCTAGTGTATTTTGCATATTTTAATTAAAGAAAAAATCTTATTGTGCCTTTAATGAATCGCTCCAAATGATCTGTGAACCAGTCAAATGATTCACTAAAAAGAATCAACTCAAAACAACTTTTGAATTACACATTAGCCATTAGTTTTATACTACACCAGTAAATTTCTATTCAAAGAAAACTCTTAGAATACAACATTGTCAATCAATCAATCAATAGAATCTGATCTGAATAGAAAATCTGATCGGATTCTGTGGGTTATGTTGAGTCATATGACAGCTTAAAATTTTCACCCAACTCTATTCCACTATTTTTACATTTACAACATTAACATTGACCTTGATATTTTTATATACTTTGATATATTTTGAACCTTTAAACTTTGGCCTAAAATCATAAGTCAGTCATTTAAGCTGTCAGCCATTATACATTTTGTCATAAAATGTGGCTGCATCTTCTGAGGTAACTGAAAAGTTTGGGCCATATGCAATACCCATTTTTATTTTCTTGACAATATCATTTCCATTTGGTGACAGCGCCCAAATTGGTCAAAAATCATAAGCTTTTGTATAGTAAAAAATTATACTTATGGCTTCTAAATCTATTTTTAATTATAATCCTCATCACTGACAGAAAGTCACTTTAGAAAATACTTGAATATATGGTGCTGGACCAATACTAGCTATTTTTATATTACATTGGTCGATTTCTTATTGTACACAGCTGTGCTTCAAATGCTTTGGCAATACAAATGTAACGTTTGTAGTCAGACCAATAAAGCACAGTAAATGAAAAAGAAAGAGAACAATGCACTGATTCTATATTAACTGCTTAACCCATCTGCTCAGGTAAGGGAGTAAGTGGCCTCCAAACGTATTTTCGTTTTACCTTATTATGAACAACGTGCTGCTCCTGGTTAGGAGGAGGATCTATATGCATGAAGAGGAGCAGGTCACAGCCCATGCAATGCATCCCATCCACTGTGCGAGTAGGTTAGTAACAGTGTACACTCAGTGTGTAGGTGACAGCAGGAGTGGCTATCAGATCTCTATCTCACCTCTATCACGCTGCTCTCCTACAAACCGCGTGTTCCTCCCACAAAACGCTCATTCTCATTTAGGCTGATATGCAGTCTATTCGTAATGTGTCAATCAGTCGAAAAATAAGCATAACCGCTGTTAATAATCAAACAGCTGTGTGAAGGGAAATGTTTATGTGACAGCTCCGTACTCACGTGATCCTCACGCACACGCGTCATTCGCTCGGACTCCGCCCTCTTTTATTAACACGTTCATCACCTTACAACTGATCTTCCCTTACTAAGGCATAAAAAAAATGCCAGAGGACATAATTATACTGATTATAGCGTGGTTTATCAACTTAATGTTTTTATATTTTTATAGCGCTTGGTTATTAATCAACGTTACCACAAATAAACAGAGCTACATTTGGAAACTGTGAACGTCCCATGTAGAATTCTGCTACATACAACCAAATAAAAATGGCAGTAATATACTTATCATTATATTTTATAAATTAATAATTTTAATGCACTTAAATATAAGAGTTGAATTGGCTTTAATACTGTATAAACGTATGTATAAATAATATATTGGAACCTATCCACACGCACATAGTTTATAAATATAGAACTAAAATAAATAATACATTAAATATATGCATAAATCCCATCCATCCACCCATAATGGAGCCAAATTTTATTGTATGTAAATATAATATTATATATTAATATTATATATTATGTATTTTAATACACTTAAACATAAGATTTGCACTTAGGCCTAACAGAAAAAACGCATATATAAGTGCTCTCAAACGATAAATTTCATACAAAGTAACTGTTTTTAATTACATAATATGTATTGTGTGTGTTCTGTGTATATTTAAATACACACACATACAGTACACATTTTGAAAATATTTCCGTCTATATTAATATATTTATATAATAAATATATATGTTTAATATATAAACATAAAAAAAAATGAAATATATAAATGCATGTGTATTTATATATGAATAATAAATATAAACAGTACACATATATTATGTAAACAGAATCTTGAGGGAAGTCGTGGCCTAGTGGTTAGAGAGTTTAACTCCTAACCCTAAGGTTGTGGGTTAGCAATATCATGCAATATCATGACTGAGCTGCCCTTGAGCTCCCTGGGTGCTGCAGCATAAATGGCTGCACACTGCTCTGGGTGTGTGCACTTTGGATGGGTTAAATGCAGAGCACGAATTCTGAGTATGGGTCACCATACTTGGCTGTATGTCACGTCACTTTCACTTTTATTTTGGATGTGATTAATCAGGATATATATAATATATATATGTATGGTATAATAAAATAGTGTATATATGTGAAATAAATACAATGCACAATGCAGAATTCAGCTACATTTGTACATACAGGATGACATCCTTAAAAGTCTGGCACCTTGCATTCCCAGTGACCAGATCTGAAAATGGCAGTTTCAGGTATGCAGTGTGCAGTAGATTTCCCACTTCGTCTCCTTCCACACAGACCACAAAACATGAACGACTGCATTTTGAAAATAAATACAGGCAAATGGGGGCACATCTATGGCACATTGTGCAAAATTAAATTCTGAATTCTAGCTGGGTTTCAGTTTTGCTCATTGCCATGTTCGGCTGTTTGAACAGAAGAAAACGCAACTTCACAGAGCATTTTTAAGAAACGTTCGTGTTTCACACAATGATATACACAATTGTCCAACACGATTTAAATGATACATTAATGCACATTTTATAGCTGATACTGAAACAGATGACCAGCATGTGATTTCTGATGTCACCACAAATACATAGAAAACACAATTTACATTACAAAATGTACCGAACAAAAACATTTATCAAAACAAAGCACCTGTGCCTAAATTCTATGTGATTTAAAAAGTTTTTAATGATAAATGCTTTAAAACAATGATGAACAACACTTAAATTTGGCTTTGCTTGATTAATATCATTCAACATATTCTATGAATTAACCTATTTCCAATATCATGAGTGTATTTTCTAATTTGTAAGTGCTTCCCTGAGACCTACATACAGTAAATGTGAAATAAAGGACACTGTCTCTATGACTTTATTCATGTGTACTGAATTTCAGTCTCATATCAACATTAGATCACTGCTTGCACTATTAATAACCAGCTTTGCTGCAGTTTGTATTACTCTTCTCTTTCTGAAACGACTCTTACTGCTGTATTGTAAATATTTGCACCCATACATTATTTAACATACAAATTTAAGACCATTTCTGAAATCAAATCATGACATGAACAGAGAAAACAAAGGTAGCACAGACTTCCTGATATCCAAACCTCATTGGAAGGTTAGCTGTGTCCTCACTGGGACGCTTTGTTTATATCAGTCCTACAATTCAAGTTAGACATTTAAACGAGAGGGGAAGAACTGTCATTCATACTCTAGCCTAATAATGTAAAGTTTTATAATAATAACTGGTTAATCCATGGCAACCGTTTGTACATAAACAGCTGAAATGTGGACCATGCAACCACATAGTGGTCACGTCAGAACCCTGTCATTACACTTGATACGATCCAAGCTTTATCTACAATGTTATTACAAGACCAGCTAGTGATTAAAAACATTGCTGAAACAAATAAAATTATTATAAAAATAGTACATCAATAACAAAGCCAAAAGTCCCTGTAAACAAAAAAGGATATTGTCCGTTTGTCTGGCAGCACCGGGATAGACAGGACACTGTCTGGAGTATTTCCTTTACCACGATCCGAAGAAGCCGCATGTGTCTTCAGAGTGTCCTGTTATCTTCTCTTTGTTGCTTGTTTTTAAGGTTAAATGCACAGGATGTATTGTTATCATTCAGGGTGTCTCTAGCTGAAACACACAGGGCCGATGGTGAAGCCAAACTCGTAGCTGCTGTTGCCCAAGAATCCTATGTCACGTAGAGGAAGCAGGTCCATGTCCTCGAACTGAAACACAGACTCGCGTGGTCCGGGATCCACTTCCTTTGCAGACTGGTACAACAAACACAAACATAAAGGCTTGTTAAAGGTAAAGCGCAATTGTTTGAAACCTTGATAAGAAATGTTTCTGAGAAGTAAATTCAGCTTTGCCATCCCAAGAATGAAATCAAATACATTTTTAAAATACATTTAAATAGAAACAGCTTTTGTTTAAAATTTTGTTAAAAAGTTTTTACTGTATTTTTGATCAAATAAGTGCAGCACTGGTGACCAAAAGAGACTTCATTCAATTGACCCCAAGCTTTTGATCAGTAGTGCATATTGCAATAAATTGGCTCACCACAGCAATGAATGAACCGTATTCGAATACAAATTTGATAACACATTTTATTACTAGTGGTGTTAGAATCCACATACCACACAATCCTGCAGTTCTCCTAAATAGCTCTGCTTCCCGGAGTCTGTGAGGAACTGGACCTGTCGCTGTGTCTGGCCCAGTCGCTGTCCAGGGTAACAGGAGTACGTCACCCTCTGTTCTGCTCTGTTGCTCTGGAGTCGCAGGAACCGCAGCTGAACCACACTGAGGGCTGGATACTCAAACTGACCGAAGACAGACAGATGGGGTTTGATAGATAAATTTGAAGGACACAGTTTACCGTCTACAACAACAGGGCTTAACACTGAACATCAAATAATAAAGAGCAACAATTTTATGGGTAATAAGAGCAACATTATTAGCAGCTATTAACCTGGACAATGAATTAAAGATGTTAAAGCATTAAAGGGACAGTTCAGTAAAATCTAAAAGTTTCAAACTTTGATTCAACAGGAAATAAAAAATAGCCAACAGTTCTACTTACTTGAAAACCTCCCTCTAGTGAACTGAACCAGTAGAACTTGCTGTTATTCCCTGAGTCATTCAGCCAAGTCCTTATGGGAAGCTGTGGAAATTGGATGAGCGATTATTATTATTTTTTTAGATTAAAGAAACACAGTAGCAAGGTTTTAAGTAGGATATTACATGTGCATCTCTGGGGTGAAGGCAGGTCTCTGCTCCTGACTCTGAGAAGTTACAGTAGGCCAAAAGAGCATCTAAAGGACTGCCTTGGTTTGGGTCAATATAGTAGAATCCTGCAAAAGTTACAAAAGTAATTTTTTCCAAAACAACATACAGTTCAAATATATTTAATAATTCACACACTTGGTTCTTTTAGTTAAGCAGATATATTAACTAACCTTCTAAAGTACAAAAAAAAATTGGATCTCATATACACCTTATTGCTGTTCACCTTAGATTTTATCTCTTGAGACAGATCTTAATGCCATGTGAAAATGGGGTTAATGTAACGGGGTGTGTTTTAGAGGAAACTTATGCGTATGTGTCTTAGAGCAGCGGTTCCCAAACTTTTTTTTCTTGCGCACCCCTTTCTATGTCCCCACCGGGTTGGCGCACCCCCAATCCCCACTTTTTAAAAAAACGCAACAAAGCTTTCTTTTATCGCCATATAAAGAGTCATGTTTAATCATGCGCAAATAACCAGAACACGCATGACAATAAAAACATCAACAAAGTTTCAATATAATGCAACAAAGCTAAGCACAAGCTTCCACTTTTAAGAGGACGAGTGACAGACACAGGCTCAGTAACAGAAAGCACGGTTATTTTCAGCCGCGTAAAAGAAACATTGCAGCAATAGGCTAGGCCTATTAAATGATGATGGAGCGAGCAGCAGCATCATCTCAACCCGCAGCCTGTCACGAATTCAAATGCGGCCCACCATGCTGAACACAATTAATTAATTATATATATATATATATATATATATTTTTTTTTTTTTTTTTACATTAATTTAAAAATGTACTTAAGAAATATAAGCTATAGCCTAATGTTTTTTATGTTCAATTATTTTTTGTTTCATACAGGTACTGTATATTTATTTTCAGACATGGGCAGACAGACCTACTCACATAACATTACGCATTTAACGAACACATACAAGTGCCCGCTTTGGCAGAATTCAATTCAAAGAGTCATCAACAGCCATTATAGTTCGGTAAAATTGAGAATCAGAATGGACAAATTTGTTTTTAAGGGAGAAAAAGAAAAGAAAGGTGGAAAATGCCAGCGAATTAACACATAGGAAAAAGAATCAGTCGCAGTATCAGTAGTGAAGGAGAGTGTTGGATTTTCGGTTTGCCCCGCAACTTACTTGAAGTTCAAGCAAATGGAAACACCATATATTACGTAGCAATCATCCTTAATTGAAGAAATGTGGCAAAACATCTCTGGACCCCTCTTCTCCTGACTAACAACTCTATCATAAGATGTCCCACTTGACAGTTTCCCTGATTTCAGCCAGTTAAGCATATTTATAATATATATTATGGAATGAATGAAACGAGTTGGCATGCAAATAGCCTAGCCGGCAGTACATAAAAGAAGAACAGTGAGTTTCCATTGAAAACTAATAAATTATAGTTTTTTATTTAAAATAAAAGCGATTACAAAGTAAATGTTTACTGTTCATGTTTTTTATTGTATGGAAAAATCCCACTTAAAAAAACAGACCGCCATTAAATTTTTCATCTCGCACACCCCCTGGTGGCAGCTCGCGTACCCCTGGGGGTGCGCGCACCACACTTTGGGAATCCCTGTCTTAGAGAAAAAAATGCAACTGTAACGGAAAGATTTCTCAAAGATAGCACAAAGACAAAAAGGAACAAGAACAAAAAGATATGTCTTTGTAAGGTGGAAAAGATGAAAGATAGGGCTCTGACCGCTGGTGTAGTTGGGATGGCACAGCCACAGCTCCAGACAGGTAGAGGCTGGGTGCTGCTTGCTACCGTCTGGAGGGTCCACCAGCAGCCGGAGGTCATGGTATAAAGAGTCCAGCAGTGTTTGAATCAGAGGGTAATTGGGCTTGTCTGAACTGTACATCAGATCCTGTTGGAAAAGAAAAAGTAAGCCAAACTGATTTGCTTTTTTTGTGATCTGAATTTCAGTTAGGATCCAAGAATAAGAGAGTTCGATTTTGTGATGTTCTGCCACTTATTCAGCACATATTTTAGTTCTACTATGATTTCAATACACACAAATCTGATTCCTTCTTTCAAATTTTATTCTTCATTTAAATAAAAGAGTATGAACAAAGACAGAAAAAAGTAAAATGGGCACTGATCACACAAAAAGAAAATTGTATGTACACAGAAATGCACACAACGAAAATCTGATTTTTATAAATCCTTGGTGGGTTTAGTTGAGACTACTTAGTTTGAATAATCTAATTTCAGTTCTTTTTCAATTGTTTCAGAATGTGGAAAATGCGCAGTAATATGTCCAGTTGTGTCTGAATATACACATTTTTGTTCACTTTTACCCCAAAATTGAACTATGTGACTTTTGCTAGTGTGTGAATTTTGACCATAATCATGTGATGTTTGCTATTAAATGATCAGCACAGCAAATCAGAGTAAAAGCATCACTAAGACTTTAAACAACTTGCCTTGATCTGGCTCAGGGTCAGGTTCACAGAAACACCAGCAGGCCCTGGTGGCCCGGGTGGACCCTAAAATTAGAAAGTACATTATAAATAAACAAATTAGTTCTTATATTGTTACTAAAAAAGATGTCAACTTACTGGCAAACCCCTCCTTCCAGGGGGTCCAGGAGGGCCCTGAAATCCCTTTAGTCCCTAGGATCAAAGTGAAAGAGATATTTAATAACAAATCTTAATTAATGTTAACTTGAATATAAAATTATTTTATGTATTTTTATTTTGATCAATATTCAACATTTCCTTTTAACCTGACTAAAGAAAGCTTTGAAAATTAAAATTCATACCTTGTCTCCAAACAAGCCCTGCAAGGTGTAAGAGATAAAAGAGAAAGAAATTATAAATTATCTTCATGCTCTTTCGAAGAAGAAGAAGAAGAAGAAAATCAGGCTGTGCTTGCGATAAAGCGCTTCACTGTCCTTGCTTTTGTCATTAAAAATGAATTAACTAACCAGGCTTTCATATCTTGACAGGACAGAGCACATGTAAATGCATCTGCAGCAGATGTTTAATGCAAATTGGGCTACAGTTTATTAGGCACAGCTTGCTATTAGTTTAAATGATGAAACATTAAAAAAAAGACATTCACCGGTAGTCCAGGTATTCCAGGTGCCCCTCTAGGCCCAGCAGGACCAATATTTCCCTTAAGGAAAGGGCAAACACATTTAATATTTAATAATTCAGAAGATGCTTTCAACCAAAGCAAGTGAAGGAAAAGAAGATTATTTGGGAGGATTTATCAATATTGACAGTTCTGCAATACATATGTACATCTGTCAATATGAAACGTAAAAATAGATTTTTGTATTTTATATTTATTATTATTAATATTATAAGCATTGTCTTACAATAACTACTGTGAAGGCAAAAAGCAAAATAATACGTTTAATTAGATATTTTGACTTTACCTGATCTCCTTTTGGTCCTGGGGGTCCAGGAGGACCAATAGGTCCTATACTCCCCTAAAAAGAACAAATAAATACTTTTAAAAGAGTACTGAATAGGCTGCAGAATCATTAAATGTGGTTGATACACACTATACCTTCAAGCCATCTTTCCCTGGTGGACCAAGTGGTCCCTGATCTCCTTTCTCACCCTGTTATGGACAAGTTAAAGTATCAATAGTAATCATGCATTTCTAAGGTCTCTACATTAAAAGAATCCTGTCTGAGTAAAACTTTAAAAGCACCTCTGCTCCTTTGACACCTTGCTCCCCAGGATCTCCTCTCAGTCCTTGGATTCCCTGTCAATCATACAAAATACATGATTATGATTTCGAACTGTGTTAATGGTTCTCCATTTTATCAATTCCACCAATGTTTTTTAATTCAAGGTATACGATAACTATGATATTGATTGTTCTGACCGGGCATATCAAGTGTATCAAGCTTACCATACTTCCTCCCCATCCAGGAAGTCCTTTCTCTCCTACATCCCCCCTCTCTCCCTATTGGACAAGGAGAAGCCAAAAAGGAAATACATAATGTGGCCAATTGAAAATCAAGAATTAGACTCATCTTGTATTTAATGCCATGTTGTCATTGTTGACATCATCTCTGAACTCTGACCTTTTCTCCTCTTGGTCCTCTGGTTCCCCTCAACCCTGCCTTGCCTCTTTTACCCTTTAGATGTAAAGCAGCAAAAAAACATGTTATCATAATCACCACCATATTCCAAATGATTGCCCTGCATTATTACATACATGAGTATAAAATAACCATAGGACATTCATTGCACAAAAATGTTGCTAAAATTCTTTTCCTTTTAACTGAGATTTTGAAACATTTAATAGTCAAAGAGGGTACTAGAAGATCACATCTTACCCTCCGTCCAATGTGACCCATTTTTCCAGGAGATCCATCTTTGCCTTGATTCCCCTAAAATGCAACCAGAAGCAAATTCAAATTTAAAATGAAATTGCAGATAAGCGTCCTATAAAATCTGTATTCTCAAACACAGTTCTCATATCTGACAGCAAGGACAAAGGCAAAGAGCGAGAACTTTTATTTTAGATAGCAGGCAGGGATTAAGACATAGAAAAGAACATTGTGACCTTACCTTCTCTCCTTTCATGCCTTCTCTTCCTTCAGGTCCTGGGTTACCCATGCGGCCCTGCAACATTCAAAACTTTTTAAGGGCCTTGATGATGGAGCAGAGTTAAAACAAAGGTAGAATTAAGATAAGGTTAATCTATTTGTTTTCTCTTTGCTTAAATATTTTATCTCACTGACCTGAGCTCCTGGCAGACCTGGTGAGCCACGTCCCCCTGCCTCACCTTGGGGACCCTAACAGAGTTTTAAATAGATATAACTGGATTAATCATTGGAAAAGTTCATTTATTTCAGTAATTCAACTCAAATTGAGAAACGTGTGTATTAAATAAATTCACTGCACACAGGCTAAAGTAGTTTAAGTCTTTGGTTCTTTTAATTGTGATGATTTTGGCTCACATTTAACAACATCTCAACATTCTAATTTATTGGGATGTACCTGTATATAAACAGACAAGACTAAAGCGCCACACCACCTTGTTAAACAAGTTAAATATTCTGATTTAGTGGTCTGTACCTCCAAACCAGGCAGTCCCGGTGGTCCTTGAATACCTTGTAGGCCGTCTGGACCCTAAAGGGAAGAAATGACTTCATTTTGAACATGTAGTGGATTTACAGGCAATTTAAAGAAGCAATCATGAATTTCCATCTTAGTGGAGTTCATTACAAACTCACTTCCACCCCTGGTTCTCCTTTATCTCCTGAGTCTCCTTTCTCCCCTTCAGGCCCTGGGAGACCTTTAGGGCCCAAAAGACCTTGGGGACCTACTGAGCCAACACCTCCCTGTAGGCCGAGATATGAAAATTAATGAGTTACTCTTGAGATAGAAAATTTATATGTTTTTTCCCGGTTTCCCTAGAACAGATTATTTGGAGGAGGAATATAAATGCAAAGAAATTATCTTTACCTGTGTCCCAGCTTTTCCTGCATCACCTCGCACGCCTTTGGGACCGGCAATTCCCTGAAGCACAGATATAAGTAATAAATCAGCAATTCTTTTGACATCCAAAGAATTCCAATTCAATGTAAAAAATGTTACATGTTATGCGCATATACAGTTATATGTTTACAAGTTGATCAGAACCTCAGGTCCAGTATCTCCTGGCTCACCAAGTAAACCATTCGGCCCAACCTCTCCCTAAAAGAGAAGCCTAATTTTAGACCATAAAATAAATAAAATAATCCTAAAATGCTCTAAGTTAAGAATCAAACATGCTACCTTGCTTCCCGGAGGTCCATCGGGCCCCACCAATCCTGGATGGCCTGGTCCACCCTGAAAGAAAACAGGAACTGTTTATTAGTAACGTTAACTATGTTGCCATATCACATATGAATATAGGGGCCAATTATTCTCAGGTCAACACTCACCTCTACACCTTTTAGGCCAGGAGGTCCAACACCACCCATGAGGCCTGACTCACCCTAACATAAAAACAGCCAACGTTCAAACATAATTACAAACAAATTGGCAAAAACAAGCATAAACAAAATACCATTTATTTTAGCGTTTAAATTTGGAAAAAATACCTACACTACCATTATACATTTCTGGGGTTTTCTCTTATGCTCTTAAGTTTCTTGCTCACCAAGGCTTCATTTATTTGATCAAATATACACCAAAACAGTAATATAAATTTAAATGACTTCAATGTATGTTTATTATTTTAAAATATTTTAAAATATAATTTATTCCTTTCATGGCAGAAAGGCAAAGCTGAATTGTCAGCATTTGTATTTTCTATTTTAATATATTTTAAAACGTAATGTATTCCTGCAAAGGCAATGATGACTGATCACATTATTGTAAAAAAATTCATTGGCAACGTGTCTTTACTATCACTTTTGATAAACTTAATGCATCCTTACTGAATAAAAGTAATAATTTCTTTTAAACCTTTGAATGGTAGTTAATCAAATGGCAAAAAATATTAATTAAACATAATGTGAAAAGCTGATTTGCACTTACCTGGAGTCCTATCTGGCCCTTGTCTCCCTTGAGCCCCCTCTCTCCCTTCTCCCCCACAACCCCCCACGGCCCCTCTAAACCAGTAAATCCTCGTGGGCCAATATCACCCTGAGGAAAACAATGAAATATAGTACAACAACATCTTCACATGTGAAACGACACTAGCCATAAAAGATAAATGACCTTCTGTCCTTCAGAGCCAGCACCACCAGCAACGCCAACTGGACCAGCATCCCCCTTCAACAGGAGAAAACCCCAATATTACTCTTACAGGGACAGTGAGACTGGTTGTTTTTGAGACAGCTGACTTTACGGTTAAATTGCACAGTTGTTCCAACATTAAGAAATTGATCTCTACACCTCACTGCCTGCTGGGCCTGGTGGACCCATTGGACCTTTAGCACCTGGAGGGCCAATGTCTCCTTTTGGTCCTTGAATACCAGGCTTTCCAAAGGGACCTCTGTCCCCCTGTCATTACATTGAATTAAGAATAAAAAACAAAACGTTAAAAGGTAAAAAATCCTTTATAAATGTTACTGTGTCAAGGAAATATAATTCTAGAATTATTTCTCCATACCTTATCACCTTTTCTTCCAGAAGGCCCCTCCAAACCTGCCGGACCAGATGTACCCTGCAGAGGTCACAGAACTTACATCACATCTCTGCTGCCACCAGTTTCTTAAAGCTATAACTATGTTGTATTATCGTTTTTCATTTAAATACTACAAAACCACAAAATCTCTTTAATGCATGGCCTCTAACAAAGACATCTGAACAAAGACCAAATAGTTATGCAGCTAGATGGCAATCTAACCTGTGGCCCTTCCAGTCCAAGAGGCCCGGCATCACCAGGTTGGCCCATCATTCCCTGTGCAATTACAGACATTTTTATTAATTTCACAAGGTAGCACAATTTGTGATACTCTAAATCTCGTAATTCACTTCAATCACCTTTTCTCCTTTCTCCCCATCTATACCTGGCAGTCCATTTGCTCCCTGTGGACCCTGAAGAAAGATTTGTAGCAATTTCAACTTGATGATCTTCATGTCACAAAGCTTTTCATCAAGTATGGTAGGGAGAATTATCACTTACTGGAGTACCTGGGGGACCATTTGGCCCAGGGTCCCCTGGGGGTCCTTTACTTCCATGAGGTCCTTGTTTTCCAATGACCCCACTGACCCCATGAAGTCCTGGAGGACCCTATATTAGACAATCAGTCAGAACAAATAAGTGTTTAAAAATGATAAGCCAAATAGTGATATAATGTAAATGAAAGGGCTGATTGTGTGCTCACACATGGCCCATCTGTTCCCCGATGCCCAGGATCTCCTTGACGGCCCTGCAGAGATGTAACCCATGGTTTTCAATTGAAGGGAAAACATTTTGCACTTTATATTCCAGCACTGCTTTATGGTAAATCAAACTCCACTGAACTAGTAAGGCCAGGACCTAATATTTTTTTGAAGAAGTGTTACTGTATATACCTGGGGTCCTGGTGGTCCCTTTTCTCCTACTGGACCAGGGGGACCCTAAATTAAGTTTGGGAATATTAGTCATCCCAACATTGCAATTTACAGTGTTACAGCAGTGGAAACCAAACTACATTTATCCACTGAATTGACAAAAAAATGTCAAAATTTAAAATAAGAAATAATCTCAAATGTTAATACTTGATCCCTCACATACTTACTGGTGGTCCAGGCTTCCCAGTTGGTCCAGGAGTCCCTCTTAGACCTGGCTC